>NW_005187491.1:246080-254352 GCF_000239375.1 Pundamilia nyererei
GTGTGTGTGTGTGTGTGTGTGCACGTGCAGGCTGTGCTGTGTGTCCACACAATCTGTATGTATATATATATATAGAGTGCTATTTTTAAAGATGAACCGTAAATAGTAGTAACAGGGCCTAAAACGGTCTTTGCCTCTGTTGCCATTCCTGGGCTGCTGCCGTCTCATTCATTCATGAGTTTGCATGAATTTGCAGAAACACTCTGGGCTTTCTTGCTCTGACTTGCCCTTTTAAAATATGGACTTCGTGATGTACCCATCCTCTGTTTTTGATCAGGCACCGTAGCGTATCCCAGACCACCCTTATTTCATGGTTAGTTAGACGTATGAGTGAATTAGACACACGTTTTTACACTCGTCATCTTTCGCTGTTCTGCATGGAATTAGGTCAGCATTCAGTTTAGGTAATAAGGCGTAATGATATTAATGGTCAGAAAATGACATTCGCCATCCTGTCTTTTAAATATGAAGTGTCACTGGAGATCTGCCCACTCATTTTGTTTGCAGATGTGTCTGGTATCTTTCGTGAGAAAATCTGTTTGAAAAGACTGAAAATTGCATTTTAACCACATTGATTATTTATATGGATATTTCATGGATTTAAAGGGAGAATAATTCCCTTTAGCAT
Source organism: Pundamilia nyererei (assembly GCF_000239375.1). Classification (NCBI taxonomy): domain Eukaryota; kingdom Metazoa; phylum Chordata; class Actinopteri; order Cichliformes; family Cichlidae; genus Pundamilia; species Pundamilia nyererei. The sequence continues at coordinate 246,709 of NW_005187491.1, forward strand.
AGTGCAGATCGTCATATTGTCTTGTCACTACTGAGCTTCCTGTAGAGAAATGATCAATGCATAAGACGGTGTTTTGAAAATGGGAAATGAGCAGAATCCGCAGACTCTCTAATGTGCCTCTGATCGGGGATTCACATTCGGCGTGTCAGGCGGCCTGGGCCGGGCAGCCGGTTGCCGTGGGCGACCAGCAGATCAGTGATGTGGCGGTGATGCCTCTAATGAAGCTGACACAGCACAGCCTCCCGACTCGCGGGCCCCTGAGGGCCTCTTGCTCTGCATGTAGAGCCACAAACACTCCCACCCCCCTCACCTACTCTTCATTTCAGCCAAATGTGCTTCTGATTTGATAGTGCCTCAAATGGATTGTTGCATCATTTATTCTCTTGTATATGTTGGGTTTGTAGTAGCTAAATAAGGTCATAATATACAAACAAAGCCTCGCTCTCCTTGCCCTTTTCAGAATCTCTGTCTCTCTCAGCCTGATAAATGTCTCTTGTGTTGTTTTCCAGAAGCTGCCCAGCTGAGGTGAAGGGGAGGGCAGAAGATCCTAGTTCAGCTTGAGTGTGGATGACCTGCCCCCAGAAACAGGACCATGATCTGAAAAGCGTGCTGTACACAGAGCCCCGTTCTTCCTTTCTTCCTTCTCCCTCTTTTTTTGTTTTTGTTTTTTTCTATCTTGCTGGTGAAAGCCTCCCTGCCTGGGTCCTTCAAACAGGGTCAGTGTGCACAGCGAGGGCAAACTGAAAGCGAATAGAGATTCAAAGAGGAGGAAAAGTAACAGCAGCCATCCGTGACCTCACATCTTGTCACTTTCCCCTGATCCTCCCACTGCAACACCAGAACCATGGGGAGGAAAAAGATCCAGATTCAGAGGATCACTGACGAACGCAACAAACAGGTTAGAACAAATGACCTGAACTGTCATGATATGGAAAGAAACTCCTGTTAAACTTTCCTGTTTCAGAAACCAAAATTAAAGAACCAAAGTTTTCAACAAAGTTAATATAAGTAGCTGGATAATTATAAATAGCTGGATTTGTGGATCAGTCCTGTGGTATTTGAAAATGAATCCTGTATTGACCCTGTTTCATGTGCATGCATAAGGAAATCCCAAACGCCCTTGTAGTGAAGAATATGATAAATGTCATGCAGTGTTAGGTAATCAAGATTTAATATTGAGTTTTATTTAATTTTTTCAGGAGCTTAATTTCATAAAAACTGGCATAATTATTGTAAGGAACTTGTAATATAAAATGAACACATTAAATAGCTTGTTTGCAAATGTGGGACATTGCTATAGACATTATGTTGTTCATATAAGAAATGAATTGCACAGCTTATACATTATGATGTGCATTTATAATAAAGCTGGACCTTGCAGTTGTTAAAATGGGGTAAGTATCTCTGCACAGACAACACTAGATGACTTTGATATGTCGCCGAGTGGGTTTCTTCTGCTGATAGCACCACTGTACCACAAGGCAGTTGTATTTGACCCATCTGGAGTGATCGTGGGACAGTTTGTGTCATTACTTTATCTTCTTCGGTCTCAGTTTCCACTTGCTTGAGAAACTTGCAGCAGAAAACACAGGCAGCACACAGTCCAGACATTGTTGTTAAATTTGTTAATGCACTCATTAGCTATGCTGTAGCTAAATGGTTACACTGAAGGCTAAAGACAAAATTAACAACCACACACATATTTGTTTAATTTCTGAGCTAAACTTCACGATCCAGTCGGGAGTGTTAAATGACCCATATATAGCCAGTAGATGCAGGCTTTCACTGAGCTGATTTCTCTATATAGCTCTCATCTGTCCTGCTCAGATCTAAGAAAGAAATGATCATTTTCACTTTTCCAGCACTGAATTCCATTGTGGTGACAGAATACTTTAGCTCAGGCAATAAGAAATTCCCACAGGGATCCTTTCCGTTTTTCATATGTCCCATGTAGCATGAACAACATAGTTGCAGCTCTCTCAAGAGTGCCACAACAGAACAGTATAATAGCATTGTGTTTTATGAGGCTCATATGTGTCGGGGGGTTTCTCTGACACCTCCCCTTCCTACAGTGGAAAAAGGCAAGAAAAAAAAAAAGTATGATATTTCCCCAAAAAACAGACTCAGTCCCTCTGGTTACATCAGTGGCATTGTCAGAGAGGATGAAAGGGTAAATGATCCATCTAAAATGAGTCAACTGGTAAATGGGCTTCGCTCCATTGAGCAGATTGAGTAATGGATTTGACGTGCCCACCTTCAAAAACAGAGAGAGAAGAAAAACAAGATGGAGACAGGCGTAGGGAGAGAAACAAGGTGCCTGACTGAATAAGACCCGAGCAGTGTAAAAGCGAGGTGGCCGTAGGGTTTGGAAAATCATCCTCAGTTTTCTTCTCATCAATCTTAGCAGGTTGCATTTCGATAAAGAAGAGGAAGCAGTGCCTGCAGGGGGTCGGTGAAGTATGATGACTTGTTATTCATCAGTACACAATTGGACATAAAGGAGGAATGGGTTGTAGCTGTTTCTGCTCGAGCAGCCAGTGTTTGTGTCAGGTGTTGAACAGTTTATCAATAAGGTGATGAACTCTGTAGTAATACATGATCATAATGTCACAATCCCAAATTATTAATGACTGCGATCAAGCGATTTCCCCGCAGAAAATGATTTCTTAATCACTTTGTCAAACCAGTCAGCGTGATGACATTCTGATGCTCCTATCGAACCGAAGCTGTAGTGAGCATTTACATTTCACCTTCTCCCCCCCCCCCTTTTTTTTCTTGTTTTTTGATGTTCTCAGTGAGAGCAGTTGACACAGTAAAGCAGGATTCAGTTGTTCTCTCAATGACATTTAGTGTTTGATATGGAACAGACTATGAAATAAGTGGTTTTTAGATGCTTTCTCTGTGTTGCTTCAGCTAATGAACAGTGCAGCTTCTGAAAGGAAATCAAATGAATTTTGGAGTACATGCAGCCCGTCACCCTCCTACATGTTGATTCAGAGATGCTGCCATAAGCTCTGCAAAATAAACAGCGTTCAGAGTGTGGGCCCCGGCTGGAAACATGACAACATCTCAAATACCACATTTCTTACAAAGACAAAGACGCATGAAAAAGAACAGGACTGGCATGTTGGAATGCTTTGATTTATTTGTTTATTTCTTTTTATGGAAGAGTGTTTGTCACATCAAAGATAACACAGAAAGAGTTGACTTTTCATTAACACTGTGACCCATTTTAGCAAGAAGATGTAAGAAGAAGAAAGATTCGCTGCCAGAAATCAAAGAATCCTGAATCGCTAATCAGATTTATGTTAAGCAACAGCTGTAGTGCATAGTGCAATGCAAGAATTACATTCATCATCGGCTTGTTTTGGAAATTAAATTTCAAGGAACAAGAAAACTCACTTAAAACTATTACTACAGGGATGCTAGTATAAACTATCCGCTTAAGATTTATCTTTTTGTTTTGCTAACACTGACCCCAAAGTCAGAGATGATATTTTGATTCTGATTTTGCATCAGATTTTGGGGCAGTTGCTCTCCAGTACACTGCTCCTCCATCTGTTTTTCTTTGTTAAGTCTAATGAGTATTGTAGTCGTGCATTTAGCGTCACTATTATTAGTCCATCATACCAAACTGATTGGAGAAAACGTGATTTCACAGACGTCTCTATGATGTGTAGTTTTAAATATTAAGAAACCCTTGTGCCTCAACTCCCATTGCAAAGTATTTTCTGATCATTTAGATTAGAAACTGTTAAATAAAACATGCAATTGCAGTAAGCAAATGGGACTTTATCAGTTTATGGTTAATTCAGATGATCAGCTATTAGACACATCAAAGCACTTCTTTACATTTATGCAAATATTTATTGATTTTAACATTTAAACCAGCTCCTGATACAGATTTAGCATATTGTAATGAGTATTTCTGTATTGTCGCTGAGTCTAAAAGTAAACTAATTTAAACTTGTCGTGCCATTAATTTTTTGGTTTTTTTTTAACATCGCTGTTGAATTAATTGTAGGCCTGTAGATCAATTAATCGGGGCAATTTCATGCAAAATGTTCCAGTGGGAATTCACATACCCATCTGTAGAAAAAAAAAAATAGATATGAGTCAGGTGTAAACTAATCCTCAGCGGCACCCCCAGCCAACGTTACAGCTTTGATGCATACGTTCATAATTCAGCTAAAATCTGAACATGAACTTTTCCAAGCTAAAGATTGTTCTACAAAGTTGGAAGCTTTTTGCTTCCATCTAGCAAAACATACAATTCTAAGCCATGTTTCTGAATCTGCATGATCTTTTACACATGAAAAAATCTCATGTGCAGTACTTTTTTATGAGCCTTGAAGCAGCTTTCAATAAATGTTTTAAAATATCTGTGAATGGAAAAAGGTAATTGTGCAGAATTTTTTCTTTCACTGCTAAATAAGTTGAATTTCAGCATTTCAGCTGATCTAAATTTTTTTCAAGTGTAGCCCATTGTTGAAGAATAATCAGTCTCCTAACTGAAGTAGTTGTAGTTATAGCAAATTTACTGAGAGTCCACAGGATTAACATTTTAGAACAGATAACTTTTAGTAGTTGTTGGAATATAGTCATGCATAAAGAAGTATTTAAAAGTCTAACGATTTATGAAGCATTAAGCATCAATCTGTTGTGTGGTGTCCGCAGCGATGTGGACATTGTATCGGCCTGCTCTCTTGAAGTGAGAAGTGATTGTGAAAGCAAAGCTGTTGATCTCCATTCCTACCCACACCTGTGGCCACAAGCTGTGGGTAGTGACCAAAAAAATGAGATACAAGTAGTGGAAATGAGCTTCCTCGGAAGGGTGTCTGGGCAGAGCTGCTGCTCCTCCATATTAAAAGGAGCCAGATGAGGTGGTTTGGGCATCGGACTAGGAAGCCTCTTAAGGCATCTGTGAGGTGGGATTTTTTTGAGCATGTCCTTCTGGCCGAAGACCCCAGGGTATACCCAAGACATGCTTGGGTAGCTTGGAACACTTAGTGCTCTCCTCAAAAAGAGCTAGAAGAGGCTGCAAGAGAAAGAAGCTAACTGCAAGTTGACCCGAGCACTATCAAGAGCAATCTCGATACCATTTGAATTATTCTCCATAGAGTTTCTTATCTTGCATATAAATGGATCCAATGCCACTCTCTTAGACTGCAATTTGTAGCTCTCATCCTGTTCTGTAGTTCATCGTGAACTGTAGTCCAACGTGCAGAAAAACCCCTGTGCTGAGATAACCCACGTTGGAAAGCAGATCAAGATTCAATTTTGCACATGCACTGTAACTCTAAACTTCTAGGCATTATTCAACAGAATAGCACATGAGAAAACAAATCTCTAACATTTTAAAATAAAAATAGCATATCATGGTTCTGTAGATCCTTGAAAACTCATACCTGTACTGATTAGTATAGTGAGACCCGGTGTGTGTATTTATTTATTTATTTATTTATTAATTATTTTTTTCCCCAACTGTTCAAACTGTATGTGTGAGCGAGACTGTAAGCTAGCAAATGAAAGAGAGGGTTTTGGCTACAGGAAACAGCAAGAGGAGGTTGTGGTTGTCAGTGGTGGTTTCCTCATCCATCTGCCACACAACCACAACCTCGCCAAGACACATGCACGCACGCACACGCACTCAAATGAAACCACTCGCCCCCTTTCTTTCTTACTCTTCTCACTGAGGATGTCTTATTCTTCAGTTGCCATTGGTTACCTGGCAATTCAGCTCTTAATGTCAATTACCTCCAGCTTGTTTATCCTTTGTGGTAAACAGCAAGATTGAAGCTCAGACCAAAAGTCACTACCCCACTGCTTACTTTTTTCTAAAAAAAGAAAGACGGACAGAGGTTTTGTTTGGGATGTGGGACTGATTTTGTTTGCTTTAAGCACTGGTGGATGACCTTATAATTTTTTTAGGGAGCAGTTGTTGTTTGCAGTGGCTTCTCTCGACATCACCAGTCTTGTCATCCCGCACAACTGTAATTTCCTCCCTTACCAACATCGCCACATAATTTATCTGCTCATTCTGTGTGTGTGTCTGTGTGTGTGAGACAGAGAGAGAGAAAGAGAGGAAGAGGAGTGGAGAGATATGTAGATAGGCAGAGAGATAAAGATGGGGAGGGGGTGTGGGGGGTGAGATGATGGTAGCAGTGTGTGATGAGGTGGGAAATGGGGGGCGGAGGGGAGGAGAGGAGTCGGTTGCCCATGGATACGACCCCGATATAATTTGATTTGTGGCAGCAGGAAGCAATGAGTGAGCGAGTGCGAAGGGAGGGAGGAAGGGAGGATGTGGAAAAAGCAAGAGAGAGAGAAGAGAGGAAGAGAAAACGAGGGCGAGAAAATAAGAGAGGAGAAGGAGGGATGAGGGAGGCTTAAACATGTCGGGTGCAGAAAGGAGCAAGAGATGGAAGAGATGAAGTGATTGTAGGAGAGAACGATGCACAGATTGAAGGTCTCACTTGCTGCTTTTCCTGCTTTCATCCTCAGTGTCTCTATCTTATCTCTACCACTCTATTTGTTCTCTCTTTCTTTCTGTATTCAATTCATTTCAATTATAGTTTCAGTTCAGAACTCAGCTGCCAGCGGAGCAGCCTTCTGCCACAGAAATGTGGCCTCTGTCGATGCAGGTAAACCCTAGAGGCAGTATCAGAATATCATTAATACGTTTATTTGGCGACAGATATATTATAATGCATTGTAATTACCATAAATGGACAAAAAAAGCTCAACACTCTCACTCTTAAACATAAAACCAGAAGATGGTTATTCCATTAGGGTTGCAGTTTTGCTCTTAAAAGCCTAGTAAATGCGATTAAATTTTGATGAAGACTTTTTTAAAGGTCTCGAATATCTGTAAAAAATTGCAGTGAAATCAGTGCAACGTTTGTAAAAACACTTCACTTAATATTAAAAATGTCAGAAATATTCTTGATTTTTTTTTTCCAATTTAAAAGCAAAAAAAGTAAACCAATCAGTCCATTACTGAAATTAATGTAAAATAGCTAAAAATCTTCAAGGTCAAACATGTGACTCCCTCTCCCTCAGTAAATGTCACCAATCTCCAGATGTACAGAACAAAAAGCTTTCTTAGAATGAGAATCAAAGATTTAAAGGGACTTTAGGACTTAAGGTTACATAAGAAAGTGCAGTAAACTGCAGGAAACTTGTAAGCATGCTGCACTTCAGGTCACAGCCACAATCATTGATGTCACAGCAGGTTTTTGGCTTGCACGTCTGATGGAAAATGTGTTGATGTCATTCGTGGGTGTGGCCTGAAGTGCAGCATGCTTGAAATCTTTCTGCCTCTTCAACACCATCTGTGTACACATTGACTTTTATTTCCATTTCTCCCATATCAAATGCTCGATATTGTAGCAGTACCTGAAGCTTTTTCTTCTTTTTCTTCTGCTAATCTTCTTCTCCTTGCATGTGTTTGTGTTTGTGCAATCCTGTGTGTTTAATCCAAACAAAGCCAAATCTCTCTGGATTGTAAATACCAGTTGGTTATAGCGGGGAAGCGCTTCTAAAGCCAACCGGCAGACAACAAGGGACCCTGTGCTTTAGCAACACTCCCAGTTCTGTTCAGCTTGTTCACAACTGAGCGGGCTTGTGTGTGTGTGTGTGTGTGTG
>NW_005187491.1:254372-259160 GCF_000239375.1 Pundamilia nyererei
GTGTGTGTGTGTGTGTGTGTGTGTGTGTGTGTGTGTGTGTGTGTGTGTGTGCGTGCATAAGGGAAAGGGAGAAATAACGTGTGAGAGAAGGAAAGTGCAGAAAAGAGAGCGGGAGAGAGTGTGTGACATAGAAAGAGAGCATGGAAAAGAGCATATCATAGTGTGAAAGTGACACAGAGCGAGTGTGACGGGAGAGAAAGGAGTGTACGGACTGAAGTGAAAGTCTGTGCACAAAATACAATCTGAGTACTTGAAAGAGCATGTTTAGACATTCTGTCTAGGAGTCTTTTTTTTCCTAAAAATGTCTCTATCTTGTATGTTTAATACACAGTGCTTCCATGCAGTCAGTCTTGCTTTGTCTCAGATACCCAAACCATACGCTTCAGAGCACGATTTGTGCCGTCATTAGAGCCTGGAAGTGCAAAAAGCTCAAATTACACTTTCAGTTTAACTGAGAATAAGCTGGTTTGAATGGCTCTGGTCCAAAATGATATTAAGTCAGGTCTTGAGGGGGAAAAGCTTAACATTTGCGTAAATGTGCTTTTTTACTTTCCTGCCAAGATTGAGAGTCACAGTGAGGTCAGATAATTTACTGTAAAGCTGCAAGTTGTCAGTTTTACTCTTTGGTTTTTCATCAGATAAAACAGGATATAACATGACAATTAGAGAGCTTTAGGGGAGCTTTGACAGATGCTAGCTGTCGCTTATTCTACAGTCATATTTAGTATCAGTTTTACTCTCAGCATTTGACAGATTTCCCAGTGTGTTCCTTTCAGTTTCATCATGCCTTGTGTCTTATTTGCAGATTATAGGTTTTTTTAATTCTGGTGAACAGATTTTTTTTATTTATATCTATATGTTTTTATTCAAACACATTCAAAATGTGTTGTATTTCAAGCTGAAATAACAAAATCCCTTTCACTTGCTTCATTTCTTTTATTTATTATTTGTAAAAAAAAAAATGCTGAGTAGAACTTGTGTGCACCGCCTGCATCCTTTTCAAAATATTGGCTTTAGTTTAGGTTTAGTATCCAGTTTGTCTTAGCGTTAGTATGCGATTTGGGTTGAATGAAAGAAATATGGTTATCAGCATGTATTTTTCTTTCTTTTTTCCTGTAAATGGTTGCGACCTGTACATTTTGACATTTTAATTTCGTAAGTGAACATTACTCTAAACAGACCCTGAAGAAAATTTTCCTCTCGTGAAAATTGAAATAGATCTTTCACTAAAAATCTATAATCTGTGGCTTGTTGCCAGATCCACACTCTAGCTCCGTGGCCCACATCATCATTCAGGACCAAGAGACTCCATGAAAACCTTCTTGCCTTAGAACAAGAAATAAAATGTCAGAATATGTAGATAATGCCCTTGTTTTCATTTCAGTTTAACTTCATTAATAGAGTGTCGTTTATAATGTTATAAAATTACAATTGTTTTAGGGAACTATGAATAATTTTACTAAGATTGTGTTAGAGCTCTCTCAGCTCAGTTTTCGTTTTTGTCATCAGGTGACGTTCACCAAGAGGAAGTTTGGTTTGATGAAGAAGGCCTACGAGCTGAGCGTCCTGTGCGACTGCGAGATCGCTCTCATCATCTTTAACCACTCCAACAAGCTGTTCCAGTATGCCAGCACTGACATGGACAAGGTCTTGCTGAAGTACACCGAGTACAACGAGCCACACGAGAGCCGGACTAACGCTGACATTATCGAGGTAAAGCGTGGAGACGGGAGGGAGGGCAGTGGGTCAAACAGCAGGAAACAACTGCGTCTTTAACACCTCAAAATCTTTTTAACATCCTTAAAAGGTCCACTTTCCATTTGATTACCTTTATTTTAATTAATTAATACATTTATTTATTTTAGCAGATGCTAGGCTTAAAGTAATCTTGACCTAGATACACTTCCTGAACAAACTGTGTTGCCTTCTGTTGCAATAAGGCTTTGAGTATCATAGTTTATTGTACATCAAGTCATTAAAAGGGGAAGCTGGACATTTTCAGATGTGTATTGATTAACTTTCTTCCCAAGAATAAGATTAGAGATTGATATCACTGTCATGCCTGTTTACTTGTAGGCAGGTTAGAGGCAGAGGGTGATTAAGGTAGCTTAGCTTAAAAAAAAATCAGCTGATGTGATATATTACATCATGTTTAATCTATAAAGAAGCCAAAGTCACACTAACCTTCAGTGTTTGTAGTAATCTAACCTTCTTCTAAATTGTTATGCATTATAAATTAGGCTTTAAGAAACTGAAGTGGCTAAACACTGCATTTTTAGAGGTGTCATTACATTTTTTTTTAAACTTTTTATAACCCACTGTTCTTTCCTTAAATCCCTTGTTACTGAAAAGTAACCATATATTTTCGTATTTCTTTACTATTGCCCAGTTCAGAATTGTGGAGTCCAGTCAGTCCCAGTGCTGTTTATGGTTGGATTCTGGCTCGGTGCCTTTGAGCTTAATGGGAGTAGAGAGATAGGAACAGCTGGGCCTCCCCATCTTATCCCCCACCCCCCTTAACACTCTGGCTTTGGTCGTATTGTTACCTGGAGACCTCTCTGACAACAACAACAAAACACCAACAAGCCAAAGGACAACGCCTAGAACCAGATGGAAACCACTTCAGCATAAAATGCCCACCAGTTAGAGGAAGAAACTTCTGAGAAAAATAATCTTTGTTCATTTACATATTTACTAGAAGAGAGGTCAACGGGTTAGGTCAGCAGAGAAAGTGTGAGGGCAGTCCGTCAGTTCCATTTTTATGTTTTTGTAATAGGAATCCATTTGCTTCCTAACGTCTTTCCTCCCTGTGGGAAAAGGCTTCGCTGGAGCTTGTCAGGCGAACATGGAACATATTCACATGCCTTGCTGACCCTTTTATACATAAGGACCCTCTTATGAATTCAACACGAGATGGTTAGGTATGATTCAGCGAGCCGTGTGCACTGCAGTACAGCACTTACGCTTCATATGGAGCGTTGACTTAAAGCTGGATCTCGCCTGGCTTTGAGGTTTTTTTTTCTCACTGAATATTGCTGCAGGAGTTCACGATCAGTCAACCACAAACATTGTCAACATGCAGTCACCGCCATGGCTTTACTGTCATGTTGAATGCTCGGGCTAAATCGTATTTCAAACAACGCACAGCAAAACAGCAAGGTTTGAAAAAATGAGATGGCTAGCTCATGAATGGATTTAGGCCATTATTAGTTGGGCACTAGCATTACCTGATCTGTGTCAGCAGCAATTTCCCAATCTGAATTTTTTGTCAAATTGCCCTTATGATTTTGGAATAAAACCTTGTGTTGGCAATGGCCTGAGAACAACAACATAATAGAGTGGGAGTGATTCCCTCTTTTATCAGCTGCTTCTAAATTGCAGAACGTAGTCCTATAAAATTGAGATTGATGCTACAGCAATAAATATTATTCGAACCCTTTGTTCTCCACTAGTTTTTGATTCACTACATTTATGAAGTAAGCGATACCAACCTGTGTCCCTGGAGTGATGAACTTTGACAGCAAATGATGAGTTTTATTTCCCTTTTTCAGGCTATTTCAAATACGTTATTGGAAGAAACCCACAGGCTGCAAACATTGTTTGATTCGATTTATGAAGCGCTCAGAAGCTCATCTGACCTCTAACTGCTGCTTTAAGGCGTAATTCTTTTTCAAGTTCTCTCAAACTGTCCACAAACACCTAAATCAATGGCTAGCTACAGTTATGTGCTAAAGGTGTTTTTGAATGGAGAGCGCTATTTTCCATTGTAGGAACCTACCTGAAGGACTCATTGATTGAATTCAGGTCCTGGATCACAAAAGTCCCAGCTCTGGGTTTGCATCTGAGTATTCTCTGGCTGTGAGATTAAATCCTCTTTCCAACAGTTTTCCTGAGGAATTTCTGATTATAAAAAGCTTTTCAGACCAGAACTGTTGGGAAACCATTTTCCTTGAATACAAGAGAGAGTCCTACTTGAAGCTTGAATTACTTCATATATAGCAGAAAGTAAATTCCACATTCAACTCGATCTGATTTCCATCTGTTTTTCTGTTGATGGGATTATTTGGTTCTCATCAGAAATGGCCAAAGTAGCACTCTAAAATCACACATGGACGAAAAGGAATTTGCCAGCCTAGCTACATTAAGCCTAAAGAAAATGCAATGAATAACAGATTTATCTAATTTATTTCACAAAGGGGACTTTGTCTGAACATACTCCTAAACTTCCTGAGTTTTGGGATTTGTCATTATTGGTTATTATTTGGTTGTGTAGAGGCATGAAATCTTTGGGGCCTGAGCAGAATGCTCCTAAGGGGAATTTCATCCAATAAGGGCTTGCATTCAGTAATTGCTGAAATCTCAGTGAAAGTGTTGGTGAAGCAGTTTTGTGTTTGAGTGGGCTGAAGGTAAGACTGAGAGTTTGAGGCCATAATTTTCCCTTCACCTTTCCGTCTGTCAGTTTCTCTCTTCCTTCTACCCTTCCTGGCTTCGCTTCCTCGTAATCTCCTGATTCACTCGGTCACGACAGTTTTTCCCTTCTTTCTTGTCCTTCTCTTTCTGTCTGTCTCAGAGTGTCAGCAGTAAAGCCTTTCTGTAGGCTGTATCTTCAGCTGCAGATGGCTCTTAAGTGTGTGTGTGTGTGTGTGTGTGTGTGTGTGTGTGTGTGTGTGTGTGTGTGTGTGTGTGTCGTGGCTGGGCGTTGGGCTGCTCCGGGCCACATCAGCTCAAGCTCCACTGGCTCTGTTTGTGTGCGTACATGTGTTTGTGTTTTCGAGTGTGCCACTCTGT
>NW_005187491.1:259382-277343 GCF_000239375.1 Pundamilia nyererei
GTGTGTGTGTGTGTGTGTGTGTGTGTGTGTGTGTGTGTGTGTCCTACATGGGAGCTTCCTGCCTATACCGGCCTTTATACTGCCCGCCACCCATTCTCTTAATAAGCCAGGAGGCATTAAGCAACATTCGCCAGCATATGTCCTCAACTGTCCCCTTCCACAGATGTACTGCATTAAACACCACCTTGTTGGGCAGGTATCCGTGTCGTTTGCCCCTGACATTTTCCATGAATTCTTGCTATTTCACATTACCAGTAGAGTAGCATGAGTCATTTCAGTATTAAAAATAAAAACCCTCAGAACCTTTTTCAGAATACGTTATATAGTGTACTGCTAATAGCTGCACAAAATAGCAATTAAGTAAAACTGCAGCTTATTTAAATGTGTCTTTGTCACTTTTTGTATGGGAAACCTAAATCTCCAAGGTAATGAGTAAATACAACCATTGCATAAACGTAGTGGAGGGAAATGTGTAATATTTAGCTCCAAAACAGGTTGTTGAAAAGCAGAACCATTGACAGCTGTTAAGGAGCTGATATTCTGCATTAGCTGGAAATTGGAAAACATTTGGCTGACAAAACATTTGAAAAAAAAAAAAAGATGATGCAACACAGTGGTAAACATGCCCTGGTCCTACGTTTTTAAAGCATTTTTGCTGGCATAAAATTCAAAATGAACATCACTGACAATAGCATTTCTCAGTTTAGTTTAGTTTTTACTTTTTTAAATCACTTACAGGCTTTTAATCATTTGCAAATCATTGAATTTTGTTTCACACAGTGTAATCACCTTTTTGGAAGCAGAGTTATTGTAAACATTTGTCTGTAACGAACAGTGTATTTGTTGGGGACTTGTTGGCAGATAAATACACGCTGGGTGCTCAAGTTAGGAATGTCTATGTAGAATTTGGTCAAAAGAAAGTACTCAACAGTGTCTGTGTTTGTGGCAATGAAAGGAAAAGTTCCCCAGTACAAATGTGTGGTTTGCTGAAAGTTTTTGGATAAACAATGGAGCTTTGTGACACAGCGAAATAAGATAGATCTGGCTTTGGATGCCCTCAAAGTACTTGTTACTAGAATAAATATAGTGTTGGTTGTTGACTGTAACAAAAATAAAGAAGATCATCACATGTATCCTTTTAATAACTCAGTTTTGACTAAGATTTCATTAGATATTTTCTTGGCAAGTTATAAGGGACAAGAGCCCAATGTCTTTACTTCTCTGAAGGGCTCTTACTGTGAAACACTAGCAGGAATTATTTAGTTTTATTAAATAATTGCTGTAAAGAAATGCAGAAAATTTGCAAAGTAAAAATGACCTAAATCTGTTAACATGTTCTTGTCCAAAAGAGAACCGCCGTTTAAACAGCTTGAACAGACTTGTGAATATTGTAAAATACTTTTTATCTCCATGTGCAATAAATGATAATTATCATTTTGTACATTTAAATGCCGCAACTGTGACTGGACGTGCGTTACAGAAATGCTAGACATAGAGGGTGAGGGGCTTTCAGTGGCGCCCTGTACAGTCGAACAGTCAGTGTGACAAGATTGGCGAATTATACAATAATTATTAAAGATTATCTGCACTGGCACATGGTGTAACATCGCTGGTCAAGGACAGAGCTGAGACATACCGAGTGACGGAGCGCGAGAGTGAGGGAGAAGAGAGAGGGGATAATTGGATAGTCTCAAAATGTGCCCATTTGCTGCTCTGCCTCTGCAAGTGCTTTTGAGTATAAATTATGAAGTGTGGATATAGTCACGCAGGCACACGCAAACTGATACGTGCACGTGCGTACACAGTCTATGCTTCGTGTATGTTGCTCTGTCTATGCTGTACATGCATGCACCTCTGGCCCTAAATGCCTAGATGCACTTAAGTTCATATTGAGGTGTGTATATGGGTGTGGGTGTGTGGACTCTATTCATCACACAGTTAGACATTCCTTCACTTCAGTGCAAGCTTGAGAGGCTGTGCATATGCACACACAGCCTCTCTCTGAGATGCACGTGCTGCTTGAAAGTGTGTGTGGGCAGCCTGCCTCTCCTGTCAGAATGTGTTAATCCGCTTGACTGCAGATCCCAATCAGGGCAAAGAAGGGAAGTGAGCGAGAGACAGAGGGAACACAAGCGAGCGCAATGCTAAAAGAGTGGGGATGAATAGCTGAGGAGAGAAAGCAAGATGGGCGGAGAAGGGGGATGCCCTTTTTCCTTTAAGCGGCTCAGGGAAGACAGATCTCACCAAGAGCTTCAATGCTCGTGCTTAAGGACTTTGGGCACCGCCCTGATCCTCCTGGGCTGCAGCCAGGGGAGACTCGCATATTGCGAAACATTACTTGTCAGTATTTTCCTACTAAGCAACAGATTGAGTTTGTTGCTACAATAGCCCATAGCGCTTCAAACAAATAGTATACAACCCCAGATTACCCCACTTAGTGCACAGTGAGAAATTCACCCCTCTGCAGAGTTGCATGCCCACTTCTCCTCTGACGTCCTCTCGCAGAAAGCTGATGCCTGTGTTGTCCCGTAGATGCTCCTCATATAATCCTTCTTTGCTGTCTGAACTCTGTGGTCCTCCTGCTAAGACCTGCCATGCCCAAGGTCCTAATCTGGAGTAGAAGAGGTCATAGGAAGGTTTATTGGTGCTTACATTAGTGGTCACCGATCTTACTGGGATTTGTTTCTTCCAAGTTTCTGAATCACAAAACTTGTGTGAAAGGCCCAAAGCTCAACCATAATTAGGATTTTTGGATTTATTTATTTGTTTTACGTTACAAGTAGAATTGTAATGTGTTCTCCCTTTTAAATTAGATTTTTTGGGGGGGTTTGTGACCTGATACATTCACACAACTTGATTTGAAACCAAGATATAAACTTGTCTTATGTTTAGTCATTGCCTCAAAATTATTCAAATGTATTTCTTATTATTACTTCACTGTTTTTTGCAGTTGAACTTCAAGGTTAAGGAATACAATACAATGCCTTCAGTTATGGTCAGTATTATACCACACATTCACAGCATTGTGTTCAGAACAGAGATCCTGACCTTATGAAATAATTAACAGCCCTGTGCTGAAAAGGGGCCAAGATTTCATTAAAACAATATTAAGTACTGGAAGTCCTTGATTATAAAATATGTGACTCACTCCCAGAATGAGGCATGTTATGGAGATTCTGTATGAGGAACACGTACTCCTAGAGGGCAGAAAAATAGGCTTCCAAATATTTTGTTTAGTTGTCATTAGTGTAGGCGGTCATATATCAATAAGACTGATTGGCTTACAGGTCATCTGTAGTTGACGTAGGGCATCATGCACGATCAGCTTCCTCTGATACATAGCAAACCATCCAGAGGCCTCTTGAGGGCTAAGTGAGAGAAGTCCATTATTTTCATGGACAAATAATTCCAGTGAGAGCTGGAGGGGTAATGGCTGTTTATGCAGTGATGGTTTTTAATAAACTAAATGGTTAGAAATTAAAGGAAGTCTACAAGTCATGAACTAAACTTTGTCCAAATGTTGAAATGATTATTCCAACCTAACTTCCTGAATTTTATACTTTAATTAGAAAAAACCCCACTTACTTAGACCATCACAATGCATAACATATAGTTGAGTTTTCATTTACATTTTCATGTTAAATACGCTTTTGACCCTGAAATTAATGCATAATTAATACTTCACACAGGGGAGCACTAGGAACAGGAAGCATAATTAATCTAAATACAAAAGTGACAGAGAGCAGGACGAGGAAATGCATTTACGTTCTTTTCTGTTTTATTTTATTTTATTTATTGATTTTCTGTTTTAACAAGGCGTTCAAAAAAATACATTCTGAACCCGCACGATAGCGAGTGTGTGTTTTTTTTTTTTTGTTTTTTGGGCAGCGAGGACATGACTTCCTCACGTCTCACGGCTTGGCAGGTTACTGACATGAGAAACAACAAGTGCTGATCTATAATACAACATCTGAGGAGCCTGGCAGCCACTGCTGTGCTGAGACTGTGGATACGATGCCCCAAATGACTGACTGTAGGGGGCTGCATGCGTGAGAGAGGGAGAGACTTTCTTCTGCATTTCTGTATTTGACAAGCCACAATGGGAGGTGACATTACAGTTTGCTTTGCACTTACCAGGCCTAGACAGCAGGGACTCTGCCTGCTACCTAAGTACTTTTGGGACCATATAACCTGCACCGTCATAGTCCAAAAGAAAGCCTAACAATAAACAGCACATACTGTACCGGGCAAATAAAAGTGTTAGACAGTGAGATTAGAAAACTATAATAATCAGTTAAAGGAAATATTTTTACATGTCTCTGTTAATATTCTGTTTATCCTTCATGTTCATGTTTGTCACTAAAACATCCCTTCCTAATATACTTCTGTTAGAAGTGATGAAGAACAAAATCCAGTCTTTGGTTCCTGAATAGATTTCGAAATTCATCCAGTCAAGTGGCCACCTTCCTTTTACATAGATTTTGATTCTGTGCTGACCTGCAGCGCAGCAACACTAAGTCAAAGTGGGAATTTGGTACTCGTATGTAAAGTAAATGCCACTTTAGAAGTCAGTTGTATTTTTATCTGTTTTATTTGCCTTCATAGCACTGAAATCGGTTTGTAATTCCCAGATAAATTTTTCTAATGAGGAGTGATCAGTGGCCTTATGAACACCAGACAATAGTTTGGTGACTCACATCCTTTAACTTTAGTTAAAGTACAGTACAAATCAGTGATTAGTCCGACCCTCCTTTGTTCTTAAAGCAGTTGTGATTGTTCCAGTTGTTTTGGAGGACTGGCCAAAGTTTCTGTGGATTACAGCTGATTCCAAGTTAACTTGATGATGTTGAGATTAGGTTTGTGTAGAGGTTACGCTATCAGTTGCAAGACTCTTTGTTCTTCTTGATAACAAAGATAGGTTTCATGGTCTTTTTGCCATGTTGAACAATTACTTTATCATAGATAAGAATTTAAACATCTAAAGTGGCTAAACAGGAAAACTGTGCAAGCGGTGCTGTTCGGCAGTTTCATATCTGGGCCTTCCCACCTCCCAAAGTGTCCTTGGGCAAGTCACAGAGCCCAGAGTTGCTTTCAGAGGCAGTGTGTGTATCTGTTAAACGTATACATGGCTAGATATGGTGACACCCAAACACACATGTATGTTTTAGGTAAAGGTCTGTTTTTCTGGCACCTTCCAAATGAATGTGACGATAAAGCTGATAGAGGCAAAAGTGAGAAAAATAAAAGGAAATGCAAAAAACCAGGAAGGGAACCTGATACACTCAAAGTATTATTGCCACTGTTATCAAACGTCAAATACTGACACTATGCATGCAGTCGTACAGTGACTTTCGCTCACGACTTAGACACATAGAGGCTTCAAACACATTTTCAGAGTAAGGGATAAAAGGTTGGAGCAGGAAAGAGAGAGGAAAAGGGAAGGAAATTATGATGGGAAAAGCTCTGGGAACAAGAGACAGGGCAAAAGAGGAGTGGAAAAGAAACTGAAACAGAGGAGAGAATGAAGGTTGATGAGAGGAAATGAGCGACTGGGGAGTATTGCGTATGGAGACATTTCAAGGAAGCAATGGCGAGAGATGTTAAGGGTGGAAAAACACAGAAGGACAAGTGCGAGAGTTTGCACTTGCACTGTGAGCGAGCGAGAGCTACGTTAAAGGTGGTGGGCTGAGAGATGAGAGGCCGAGAGAAAGACAAAAAGAGACAGGACAAAGCAGCAGCAGCGTTTCATGGAGAGCTGGAAACAGAGGGCGGGCGGACAGGCGGGTGGGCGAGCGAGCGAGCCAGAGGGGAACGAAGAGAGTGAGGTGGGGGCGGGGCTTGCGAGCAGTCATAGCCAGTTAGAGGCTGGCGTGGTGCTCTGCAGGGTGAATCTTACCCTGGCAACACAATAGAGCGAGAGAGCGAGAGGGAAAGTGGGAGAGAGGGAGACAGCGGACAGGTGAACAGATGGCTGACTGAGAGACAAGCTGATCAGTGCACAACAGAGGGGTGTGTGTGAGTGTGAGCGAAAGAGAGAATGTGAATGTAATGCAATGTAACACAAAATGTTCAGTCTGAGAGAGAGTGGGAAAACAAACAAAGAAAGTGAGAGAGGGGGAAAGATGCCCATGTTTACACTGTAATGTTCACAAAATATCAGTGGAGTTTACATGAGAGAAAGACAGAGAGGCAAGCCTGTGATGTCCAAAAAATATCAAGTGTGTGTGAAAGCAAGTAGAGACAGTGTGAGAAGGAAGCCTACTGTACGTCTGTTTGCATCCATATGTCAGTGTGTCCATTAGGATTGTTGCTTTTTATATGAATTTGAAAGTGTCAGATGGAGAGGAAACAAAGGAATATTTGACCAGTGGTGATCCGTTCAGATTTTTGATTTATGGGTCGGGCGTTTTGTACTTCAGTGGAACTGAAATGCAGTGTCATTCTGACCTTATTCCATGGCCTGCTTCTTTGGCAGAAAATAGAGTAAGCTAGCAATCTCAGTGGATAATTACGGCCTCAAATTAGGAAAAGCAATAAGCAGAAGCATTTAGACTTCAGTACTACATGCTGAAGAAGTTACAGATGAAGGTAAGTTTGTATGCCAACTAACTGGTGAATCTATTGCCACGATGGCATAAAGACAATGAAAATGAATGAACACTGTCCTTATTGGAAGCATTAGTGGAAGCATTGTAAGAAATGTTTTTATTGTCCTTTGGGGGAAATGATGTTTGTGTCAGAGTTAATAACACATGGCGCCTTAATAGCATATGCATGATAGCTGCATCTTCATGACAAATAATGCCAGATTTAATCAAGTACATAAATTCAAATGAATCACACTTAAAATGGGACGATTTTAAGAAGATCGATGGCATTTAGGGAATTTTGTCCAAACCCCAAAGACAGTTGCATGTTTGGTCTTATTGTCATTATTTTTGTTCTTATTATTTAAAAAAAAAAAAAAAAAGTATATGATCACCAAATCCATTTGTATTTTGGCCCTGTTCATCATATCAACTCGAATGAGGACTGATATTTGACGACGTTTTGGTCGCAGATCTATGAAAGTAGGATCAAGGTTTAATTGAACTAAAGCTTAAATTGAAGGAGATTAATTATTTGGTTGGTGTAACCATCTACCTTTAAATTAGGCTTAGGAAATGCAAAACTGGAACTTTGTCTCTCCTCACAAGTATCAAAGTACAAATGTGTGTCACTACATGTGAACAGTGCACCAACATGGCTCCAGTGTCATCACAGTTTTGTTTGCAGGCTCTTTATCTCTTTGTGTCCTGACAGTCAGGGCAGGAGGTCCACGCTTCTATCACGTCCTCCACACAGCCCTCTGTCACATGCCGTCATTGTCAAGTTGAAAGTTGTTCTATTTTTATTTATTTTATGTAGTTCTTTTATTCTCTCAATTTTTAGGTCAGTGCGCACACACATCTGCCTCAGCAGAGTGTGTTTTCTATGAACTGTGCGCAACAAAGCACATGGTGGCTGCTCCTGTGTGTGAAATTTACATTAAGCTGCAGATCAGAGCACTTACTTGTTCTGGTGAGAGTTAACAGCTGAATCAGGAGACTGTCTCCATGTTGGAACAAATCTTTCTAATAACCCGTTTCTGTGGGTAGATAAAAAAGCAGCTTTGACACTGCGATAATAATAATGGCTTTGGTTTTTAATGAGATTCATATCAAAGAGCAGTATTGTTATTAACACTGAAAGTCTTTTTACCCTTACATCCAAATGGCATCATTACCCTCTTGCCCTCACCTGTTTTTAGGATTTCAGGCTAATACATCAAAAATGAAAAGAATCTCTGTCTCTTCCTCCTCGGGGTTTAGTCTGGAGCTCTCGATACAACGACTTCCCGCCAGCTTCACTTTAGAGGCTGAATTGCATGCAGTTGAATCATTCTCACTTAACAATGATTGTGTGCTGTGCACTCATGTAACACATGGTTAGGTTTTAATCAGACCGCCACTAGACTATAGTCGCACCTGACACGGCAAGTGCTTGTTAATTAAAGAAAGTAAAGGGTGCATGAGATATTGAATATAATATCTGTTGGGTGATACATGTAACAGTGCCCTGCATTATATGTTGTGTGTAATTGAATGTCAAAAGATGCCAGTGGTTTTATTTGTTTTACATACTGAACTACAAATTAGGTAGACTACATGTTTTTGTTCAACCCCCAAATTACACTTACATATGAAAAAGGACTGTTTCACAATACTGTGGAAAAACTATGCCCAACCCTATGATTCAGTAGCTTGTAGAGCCATTCCTAGCAGCAGTAACTTGAAGTAATCACTTTCCGTGTGACTATGATTCTCTCACATCGTTGTGGAGGAATTCTGGCCCACTCTTCTTTCCAGTGGTCCTTGGGTTCATTCAGGTACGAAGGCATTTGTTTATTCACACCTTTCAATGAGGTTCCATCACAGCATTTCAGTGAGCTTGAGGTCTGGTTTTACTGCACCATCGAGACACCAGATTTGCTGGTGTACTTGGAATCATTGTTCTGTTGCATGACCCAGTTCTAGCTGTTTAATCATAGTCGACTCAATCACTGAAAAATGCCCTAGTCCCATATCTGCAGAACAAGCCAGAATCATCACTGTTAGTATTTGCTCTGTGTTCATATGCTGTGTTTGGTTTTCTACAAATGTGGTGCAATTTGGCCAAACATCTCCACACCTAAGTAGTTTTCTCCCAGCAGCCCTTCAAAACCAACCATAATCATTCAGTGTCTTTGTAATTGTAAAGTCGTGACTTTGGCCTGTAGACTCTGAGATGTAGCTCTTGTTGTTCTCTGTGCTTTCCACGGTCTCACTTTGGGGGGGAATTCGCTGGGATGCTCACATCTGTATGCCTGCTTTTATAGAGGTGCTCACACTTGCTGATGATCATCTAATCAAGCACATATGATTAGCAGCACCTTAATCTCATAATACCAATGGAAGCAATAAGAGCTTACTTAGTTTTTCACTTTTTTCACATGACTGCACATTACAGTTAATACTAGAAACTAGATTTACGAGCTTTTAAAGAAATTCTTTTCCTGTGATTGCTTGTTCATTAAACAGCCACTTTCCTATGACTTAATGATGCTTCTTTTTTGTAAGACACTGAAGGTCATTTGATAATTCTTGAAATCAGTTGATTTCTACAGAGTGCTGCTTAAAATATAGTGCTTCGCAGACAGATGCCCCCTCCCCTCCTTTTTCTTTTTTTTTTTTTTTTATTTTTTTTATTCAATAAAAAAATGTTTTGGATGGAATGACTTGCTGGAGTGAGAACTAGAGTCTGTTTTCTTTTCTTTTTTTTGACCATGGTTATAGTCTATTTTTCCTTTGGGATAGATTTCAAGGCGAGGGATTTCTTTCTTTTCGCACCACTCAAGGCTAAAGCTTGTATTTGGACCACAGTAGGATCTCCAGCTCCAGTTTAAGATCCATTTTGCTACGAGGATCTCTCTGCTTGGCTCTGTGGTCAAGGGCCCACCAGGCAAAGCTACTTAACAGCAAATCTTGTTTAGCACAATCCTCTCAAAATAAGAGCCTCTTTATCTCCCTCTCTCGCCCGTCGGTCTCCCTCTTCCATTTCTCGCCCTTTCCAAAGTGTGCGAACACTGACGCAACCTGTCTGCCGTTAGCTGAAGTGCTAATACCAGCACATGCTTCCTAGCTCACCCTTTACCCTTTTGCTTTACTTTACCACATTCCTCAGTGCAAAGCTTCACACCAATTACTAACACTGTTGATTAGCCAACGTGTGCACAAGTGTGATGCCTCGCTGTATCTTCTGACATGCACATAGTTTATTGGCCTTGTTCTCTCAGACCACATCCTCTGATTTGAAAGCTTTCTGCGGTTGGAATAAGACTCAGTAGTTTTTCAGCCCTTTAAACCATAACTTCCTGAGTGCACCTGCTGGATAAGCAAGTACAGTTTCTTCCTTAATAACTTGCTTTCAGGTGGGTGGCAGATGTTACGAACTTTGACCTCACAAATCAACAGAGGATTTTCAAAGGTTGAAGTTGAGAATGTGTGTTCTGTAAGGCAGCTTTTCTGCTCACAGAAGGTGCCGCAAAGAAAAAAAGACAAACTCTTTTTATGTCATCATCAGGGTCAAATTGTTCCATCTGACCTTAGCTGGCTCATGTTTATACAATGAATAGCGTAGGAGTCAGCACATTTTATGCAATCAAGATGTTCATTTGTGTTTGAGAAATGAAAATCTTTCACTGTGTGCTAATTCCAATATGTGCATGGAAAAATGAAATGTAAATGTGCTTCCTTCTCCTCCTCTACCCCTCTTTAACCGCTTCAGACGTTGCGAAAGAAAGGCTTTAACGGTTGCAACAGCCCTGAGCCCGACGGCGACGACTCCATCGACCAAAGCCCGCTAAATGACCGCAAGACCGAGGACCTGGACAGCCTCTTCAAGCGCTACGGCGTGAGTACAATCACATTTTTGTCACCTTATCTAACCTACCCTTTTCTTCTTCTCCCTTTTTTCTCTACTTTCCTCTCTCTCTCTTTCTCTCTCTCTCTTTCTCTCTCCCTGTCTGCCTTCTCTTCTTTTGTTTGGGGATCGAAGGCTCTGAACAAGAAAGAGCACCGGGACTCTGAGAGCCCAGACCCCGAGGAGCCCTTCTCCCTCACCCCCCGCACTGAAGAGAAATACAAAAAAATTGACGAGGAGTTTGATAAAATGATGCAGAACTATAGGCTGTCAGTGAGTACCTCCCACCACTCTGCGTAACCCTGCCCCCTCTTCATGTTGGTACCTTGCTGCTGCCGCTGACCGGACAACCGGAGATTTCCGGCTGCTGATGGTGGCCTGACTACTCACAGAGCACTCGCCTTCACCATTCCCCACTCCTTTACCTTCTCTACTTCACCGCTTACCAATAGCACCTATCCCCATCCCCCAAATCACTACCCACAACCACCCCACCCCACTGATGGTGTGTGCTTCAGCAAGAAATAAGAGCAGCCAAGTTCATAAGGGAAGCCTCTTAAAAGTAAAATTTTAACTAATGTTCACATTCATCATTAATTAATGGAATGGTATTTTTTTTTTTTTTTGTAAGAAAGCCTAAAGTTGTGTTTCCAATGTTGTTTGGTCTGTTCAACAACCAACACGAATATAATAACTTTAAAGTAACATAGCTCAGATAGACATAATTTATGGGGTACATGGAGAGTCGTTTTCTGCAGTTAAATTTCCTAGGACTCATAAAAAAGACAAATAATATTCTTTTTTTGCTGTTTTGTTTTGTTTTTTGCAGCACTGCGCATGTGTAAGACAGAAAGTGATCCTTAAAAAAGCAGCATGACACCAAATAGGGCATGCTAACTGTGATTATTCATCTGAAGTTACAGTCATCACAGTGAAGCACATTCTCAGGAGTATTATGGCTTTTAATACAATGTTTCTGATGCCTCTGCAAGTTCGCAAACGTACAAGAATAAACAACAGAGGGAGAGGAGCGATAACTAGGTCCCTGGTTCTCACAAAAGTTGGCATAGCAACTAATATTGCAAGGGGAAATCATGTTTTATGGTAATAATCAACACGTTTGGAGCATGCCTTCGAGCAGTCAGATTTTTTTTTTTTTTTGACTGAATGCACCAATTGTGTAATACTTAGCAACATTAAAGAAAGAGCGTTGCAATTTCAGATAGTCTGTATCCACCAGGGCTGTGTCTGTTTCTCAGATAACACATAGAAAGCCAGAGTGCAGTTGATAACCGGCTGTTATTAGCAGCATTACTGAGGTCACTTTAGTCCCAGTGTAGTCCTGTTCCTCCGATGGGCTCCTGACATTATCCAGGTTCTGCCTCCTGACTGGCGCTCTGCCAATCCCCTTTTACCGCTCTACTTCTTTGCCAATTTCTCTGTGATTCATTTTTTCCTCTCTGCTCAATAATGCCATTAATGTCACTTTAATGACTAGCACTTAATTTACAGCTCCTCTTCCTGTCTGCCGGCCCCCTGATTGGTCGCTTGGGATGGGACACAGTCACTTTGAGGTTCTGCAGAATAGTTAGGCAGTAGTTGTTTACTACAGTCACACCTTTGGTGTTACACCTTTATGGAGGGTGGAGGCGTTTTTCTTTTTTCTTATTGTTGTTCTTTACTGTATTAGGCTTGTTTTGTGGTATGCATGACTAGTCTCATAATCATGCTGTAATTGTAATTGTAATTGTTCATATGTTTATGAAAATAGGACTGTGAAAAGCAATATAATTATGAACAATGTATAATGTATGCATTGTCAGCTACATATCTAGTTTACAGCTAGAGCGATGGAAAGACTATGCCTTCGCCTGGTTTTCAGTTTAAAGGCTTGAAACACACTATTTGTTAAATTAAAAGCAGTTTTATGGACAAAACTAGTTTAAAAAAAACACACTGGTGGTTTGGAGGGAAGAAAAGGCTTTCTTCAAAATGACATCAAGTGCTAATGTTAATATTAATTTACTAAAATCTCACATACATCAGAGCATAATGGAGAAAATGAGCTGCCTCTCAGATTAATCAGCTCAGTGAATCTCTCCCCTCCTGATATCCACCCTGCCTCCATCAGCCTCTCTGTGCTGTGTGAGACAAATAGCTCTGAAAACACTTTCTCAAAAGAGAAAACCACAGAAGAAGAAGAAGCGGATTCAATCTACTGCACTTAGAGAGCTACAGCTCTTGGCTCATGCCATTTGTATGCTAGCGTAACGCTGCTAGCAAATGACTCTAGCGACAAGCTGCCCCGACATCACTCTGCCCCTCGGTGTCCCAGTCAGCCTGCCTACCTGTCTGGTTTTCCAGCACACCTTTCACGGTCAACCAGTAATCAGAAACATGCAGCACCACCTGCCACTCCTCCCCTCAGCATCATAATCCCCAGCATGACAGATAGGGGCCGGGATATACAAGCTTAATCCCACTTGTACTCAAATACCTCCCAAGGTAGGAAGAGAGTGGTGAGGGAGAACGGGCAGGACACTTGGCTAAACGAGCCCCCAGCTAACGTATCTTTTCCTGTTAAACTGGCACTGTAGCAAGAGAAAAGAGCTTTGGGTTTTTGTTTTTTTTCTCCTAACCGGAGGGCCCCTGGTTTGATCCTTTTCTGGCTCTGAGATTCTGGGCCAGGAAATTGAATAAGAAATAGATTTCTGCCTTTTAACAACCACCTCCATGGTGCCTTTCAGCAAGAAGCTGAATGTTTTGTCTCCTGTATAAGCTTGGTATGAATGTCAAGTGAAACATGGTGTTATTGAAACTGCTGCACACTTAATCACATCTAATTTAGTTTTGAGATTAGTTTAGCTTTGAATTTCATGCCATGAAAGCATGAGGACTCTCAGCATCCCTATTAATAGTTTCTGTTAAGAGCTGCAAATAAAACAATTTTCAGTGAGAATCAGATGTTTTGGAGAAGGTGAGCCGCGAGTCATTCAGCCTCTTTTTATTTATTTAGGATCAAATATTGGTGACGTCGGAAAGAAATTAGAGTGAGGGGGGCATAGAACTAAACAACTAAAGCTAATTTACTGGTCAACTGCTGGGACATCTAAAGGTCCGTCAAACACTTTTCCAATGTTGCATCTGTGTTCAGATCTGCAGCCTCTTACAAATACGATGCGACAATCCTACAGTTGAAAAAGGGGAAAAAAGAGAAAACTTTCAAAGGCTTTCAGGACAAGAGGGAGGAAAAGGGAAACTAGGCCATGAGTTTAATTCATTCTGATTTACCCTTGCATCCAGGAAACACACCCTTGTTGAGAGAGCTCCTCCGAGGGAAAATAGGTTAGCCTTCTCTCCCCTCTTTTTGTTCTCTTCACACAGAAGAGGCCTTAAGCTTCCTCACATGAGCCTCTGGAAAAGCTCCTAGTCAATTATTTACCTAACAGGTTCTTGTTATTTTTTTCTATGGTTCCCATCCTCTGTGCTAAATCCACAGGATGAGGAGCAGTACCCAGTTAACCCTCCTCTCTGCAATTAGGAGCAGCAGTGTTAAATGGAGTCAGAGTGGGCAGATGTAAATTCTCTTGTAATTTGCCAAAGACATGGATTAATTCTCAGTGTAGCACAGTGGAGAGCAGGGTCAAGACAAATTTAAAATTCATATTTACAGAATAAATGAAGAGGTTTTGGAGTTATGTCACCAATCTCCTAGCAACCAGAGGCTGATACAGATATGAAGGTCTTGTGGAATGGTGGCGAGCAGCAAACAGTCGATGGCTAAATGTATTACAAAGTACCAATAAAGAGACAGACAGCTGAAGAGGATTGTTTTTTAAGGTATGCATGGTACTCTTGAGTCATTTGTCATTTTTCATATTCAGTCAGGATAATAGGAAGTTGGTACAGAAACATGCAATTACAAGCTTGGAAGGCAATATCTGGTATAACTACTAAACTCTCTTACGCAAGCTTTCTTAGAACTTCTTTAAGTAGTCGTCAGGAATAGTTCTCCAGGTTTCTTGAAGGACATTCAAAGCTCTTCTTTGAATGTGTTCTGCCTTTTGATTTCTGTTAGGGTGATCCCACACTGCTTCAGCAGTGTTTAGGTGTTTGGAGGCCAATCCTTGACTTATAGTGTTCTAGTGTACATTGTTCTATTCAGCTAGACGCCTACTGTAGATGTATTCTACTGAAAAATAGTGATTTTACCAATCAGATGCTTTCTAGATTGTATTGCATGGTGGGTCATATTTTTTTGTGTTTCTTTAGTTGAAATTAAATCCAGCCCCAAACCATGATAGAGTGTCCACCATGTTTTACAGATGGCCGTACATGTAACTAACATACATTTGAAGCAAAGATTTTAAGTTTTGATTCATAAAAGCTGTGGCCACTGATTTTTCAGTCCAGTCCTTGTCTTATTTGCTATACCTCAGCTTTTTATCCCTCTTTTATCCTTTTTTCCCTACATTCAAAATTTTTGGTGAATCACCTTGTTTGTGGAAAAAATGCTGTTTTATGCCTGCCAAATATATTACTTTTGAGAATCTTCTGTAGTTCAACTGTTAAATTTGGGAACAAATTATGTTTTTGCAAAAGACTGCTGATAGATGATTGATTGATACAACACTGGTTCATACCTTGGCTTAACCTTGTGTTTGAATGATTCATAGGTCAGTTTAAAGTGGCTTAAACGATATTTATAATTATTATATTATTATCAAATCCTATTTTTCATAATTCCAAATCACCACAAATATACCATCAAGGTCACATTGTCTTCAGTGATATTTTCTGTCCTGAATGCTATTACTTATTGTCAATTTATTTAAAACCACAGTTCCATTATTCCAACTTTAAATCTGTAAATACAGACTGCAGTCCATCTTTCTCTCTCTCTCTAACCGTAGTTTAACTGTAGCTTAGTAAGTTTTAGACTTGATTAATGGGAAAGTAGAGCGTTTCAGGCTCAGGTAAAGGTGACAGTTTGATTGCTTTGTATTTGGTAAAAATGGCCGTCAGCAAAGACTCCAGCTCTGTCCTCTGTTTGTAGTTGTTCTCCCAGTAAAAAAAAAATATATAATGAAATCTATTACTGAAAAGAAAAGAAAAAAACATTCCCAAGCACTGTAGGGATAAACTCTTTCTGGATCCTTATGCTCTGCGTTCATACACCTCTGGCCCACTTTGGATTAACCCCACCTCTGTCCACCCTTTCCCATTTATCCATGCCCTTCCTTTACCTTCTGCTTGGCCTGTGTGCAGTGGTGCAATGCTGTTAGCCGTTCTCTTCACTCTCCCTGTTAGCCACTTACAGCTCTCTCTGTACAGCCTGCTTTGCAAACTTCCTCTTTGTAGGCTGAAGAGTGAATTTTACATTTCACGTATTTGGAAGATTTAATAAAGATTAGTCATTTTTCAAGGCTAACATAGCGAATAAATTGAAAGGTTTTTTGTGGAACTATAATTTGTTGTTTGTTTTATGAAAAAAGGGCCAGTTTTTACTCTGTTTAGACTTTGTGTGACGAAAAAAAAACCTAATTATAAAATAATGAATAAAGATGATTATTTTTGTTGTTGAGGTTTATACAAAAAGACCACTTTATTAGTTGGGAACAAGTTGTTTAGTTGTTTGAGGAAAACCTATGATCAAGTAACAATTTTTGAGATTTGACTGAATAAACTAGCAATTGGTTTGGTTTCAGTCCCATAACTCCCTTATTTTCGTGTGATCTCCAATGCAGTGCAGAGGGAAAAGAGGTAGAGATCAAGGGCAGGAAGGTGCCCTCGTCCTCCTTGATATTAAACTGGGTCCCAGGCAGTTTGAGTACAGTACAGTGCAGCGGTGGCCCATATTCTATATATAGAAGTCCTTATTTCAGATTGAGTTGGAACAGGGTGAAATGGGTCGGACTGCTGGACAACCCGAGGTCCTTGCCCCTGATTTTCCTTTTTTTTCTCTCTTTTTTTGCACTCGGGGACGTCTGGTCATCCACTTCATCAACTCAGGTGACGAGACTGATCATTTCTTTAAAAAAAAAAAAAAAGTGCAGTTGATACGTTTTTGAACAGAAAGGTGGACTGTCTTCAGGATTTTTGAGAACAAGAGTAATATTGTAAAGCCCATTTTGGTAGGCAAGCTCCTGCTGAATATTTCCTTAAATCCCCAGTGATGAGCACATGTCAGTGGGGGTGGTGGGATGCTGCTGGAATGTGACAAGCACGCTATGAAATGTCACCAATAACCTGATGCAATAACCTGCTGCTGCTGCGACAAGTTTTAACCTGGCATGAAAAGTGAAAGGCGAGACAGCTTTTTGGCCTTTTCACCAAGTCACCTTGCATGACAACTGAGTGAGTGAGTGTGCGCGTGTCTGCGTTTGGGTGCGTCTGCGTGTGTTTGAGATTTGATGTGTGTGTTTTTGGTTGTTTTGAAGAGTTTTATTTCCAAAACAAAATTGTGTTCTTTTAAAGCACAGTAGAAACAGCAAACATCAGACATGTCTGATACTTTTGAATTGATTTCCTGCCTCAAGAGTGAAGCTTGACAAACAAGCAAAGAATCAAAAAATCTTCACCGTGACAGAATACCAATGCAGTGTAGGTAGATTTCAGTTATTGAGGATCATTTTTAATATCTTACGGGTATGATTTAAAAGTTATTACTAACTGCAAAGTTTTAGATCTGAAACATATGATATGATATTCAGAATTCATGGACTCCTGTTTATTGTTCATTACTTTAGCCATTAAGGCTAATGATGATTTCTTTGAAAAACAAAGATCTACTTAAGAAGTTATTTTTGTGTCAGCATTTGAGCTTTTTGAATCTGATTTTCGTTAAACAGGTGAAAATATCTATCAGTGTAGGAAACAAATATTCCCAATGCTAATCAGTTTTTTGCAATTTTTTTTTTGTATACTATTTTTATTCTTGTGCACTGACCTGTTTTGGAATACAAAGCTCTAGTTTTGGGAAGAGTGATTTTTTTTTTCCCCCTCTGTATTTATTTATTTAATTATTAACTGTTTTTTAACTTTTAAAAAGTGGAGACATCAGTCATTATGCAAGGATTAAAAGTTCCTTCTTCGTATGTATATTGGATGTACAATAAAATTTACAATACAAACATTTTTCTTTAATTAAAATCAAATGTTGCAACAGCACTGAAAGCTGCCCAGCAGAGCAAAAGGAGACAGTCTTGAAGAGGAGCCAAATTCAAATCAGATAAAGTGTTTGGGGTAAAAAAAAAAATGCTACTTTTCAAGTAATTCTGAACTACTGAAATAATTCACTACTGTATTATTTCACAACAAATTGCCCTTTAAACGAAAAAGATATTTATCAAGGTGAAATAAGCTTGAAAGAATAGCTACAAATTCTTGAAACAATAATTAGCGTGCAAAATAGAAGATGTTCCACTTGCGTTTCTTTTTATGTTGTTGCTTTAAAGTAGGACTCTCCTTTGTTGTGTAACT
>NW_005187491.1:277385-278483 GCF_000239375.1 Pundamilia nyererei
GTGTGTGTGTGTGTGTGTGTGTGTGTGTGTGTGTGTGTGTGTGTGTGTGTGTGTGCGCGTGTGACCTGCAGGCTTTTTCGCACTGCTGCTGATCACTAACTGATCACCTGTTCATTATTTTTTTATAATATATGTGAGGGTGGATAAACATGGCCACACTCTAATCTTTGCCCTCTTCCTGTCATTCCACCAGTCTACAGTCCCACAGCCCACCTTCTCCATGCCAGTCACCGTGCCAGTATCCAACCAGAACGCAGCGGCGGCCCTTCAGTTCAGTAACAACCCTTCCGGCACCCTGGTCACCACCACCTCCTTTGTCACCTCCACCCTCACAGATCCCCGGCTCCTTTCCCCACAGCAACCCGCTCTGCAGAGAAACACCGTGTCGCCAGGGTTACCACAGCGGCCAGCCAGTGCAGGTAAGAAACAGCATGAACAAAATAAAATGCTCTGTTTTCTGTGTGGATTGATAATGTGAACTTATAATAATCATCTGAAACATCTTCTCATACATAAACTTCCAATTTTAATACCAGCAGCTGATTGATCGATCAACAGTGTAGGTTTTCAATTTGCAGTTCTAAACATTGATTGGGTTTTGTCAGTGAAGGATCCTCTGATGCTAGGCAACTGATGAATTTAGCTTTTTTTGAAAACATCGACAGTTTTGAGATAGACTGAAGAACAAAGAAGACAACTGACAAAATCTCAAAACTTCTTCAAAAGATAACTAAAGAAAAAAAGCCATTAGACTGCCACCCACACTGCTTGATTGACAAGTATTGGAGAAAACATGGAGACAATATTTAAAAAGAAAATGAACAGACTAGAAATTTCTTGCTACATTAAGTCTTTATAATATGATTTTATATATATATATATTTATTTTTTACATTTAAAAAAAAAAACTTTTAAAATCTCATATTTTTTTTGTTTTCGGCTGCACCCACTAAAAACCTCTTCTTTTAGTGGCTGCAGCTTGCCACTGTTTCTCAAATGTGTGCATACTTGTACCCCTAATCTAAATAATGCCAGAAATACATCATTCTTAAAATTCTGCAATTCTTTGTTCAGTAAAATGGCCGATAACCATTTGAC
>NW_005187491.1:279539-325540 GCF_000239375.1 Pundamilia nyererei
CATCCCAAGCAGTCAGTCTGTGGACAAACATGTTATTGTACTGGTTTCTAAATGTCTCTTGTAACTGAAATGATTTGAACCACTTTTAAACTCATGGTTGTCATAGTGATGTAGTTACTTAAAGACCATTTCATAAAGTGCCCTCGGTCTATGCAGAAGCACGGTTTATGTAACAGCAGCGTTTTAATAGAGAATCTTCTGAGTCGACAAGCAGCAAAATGACCAGTGATGTGTTGTGCAGCCTGCATGCTCCATCAGTCTAAATAACTCCTCTGCTTGTTGAAATAAGTGCACACTACCTATAATGACAGACATCCATCATTTCTATGACTGGTTGGCTGGTACACCGTGCGCCCGCTGCCTCTGTGTGGCAAACCAATCCTTCAACCTCTGACTAAAAGGATTCGTGCCCCATTTTTGCGACTCAGACAAGGTTACTTATCAAGCTTTGTTCCGACCAGCGTAATCTCATTGCAAGTCAGAATTAGGTGATGTAACTCGCAACAAATGCATTACAGCATCTTTCATAACATGCCGTTCTCTGAGGCAAGTGGGTTTCACGTAGCAGTAATGGACGCCCCTTTCCTCCCCTCCCCTTACTCCTCATAACCTCAGCAGTGCAAATACATCGCTGTACCCTTTTATGCATCCCACATTATCAGAGTTGCATTGGGTTCATTGTCTTTGCTTATTGGTGTTTTTCCATGTGTCTGTCCAGCCAGATTTTTTTCAGTCACCCCTAATGACCCCGAATTTCTAAAGCGCATTGGAGCCAAAGAACTGAAATTGTACCAACCGAGGGAAAATAAGTGTCAGTGCAGAAAAAATGCTGCCTGCGATGTGAGGAAAAAGCAAGCATAATGTTTGCTAGAATGAAGATAAATGTATGTAGCTGTTGCAGTGTATAAAAATGTCTCGGTTTCCTGTGCTTAGAGACAAAGCACATGAGATTTAATTTTATGACAACAGTGAAATTACTATTTTATGCGTTTTATGCTTTTGGTTATTTGGGAAAAATACTGAAAAACTCTCTCACAAGTTTGTGTTATTACAAACCTGCTTTTTTAAACATTTAGCAGCAATACAGCTTCTTTAATGATATTCACTTTGATGCGATGCGCTGTTGGTGGGGCTAAGCTAAAACAAAACAAAAGAAAAAATCAGTTGTCACACATGCACATTTCAGGAGAATCAGAGCAAACTATTTTCCACAGTTGTCCTTGCTCACATGTGACAGACAGCAGGAAATGGTCGGCTTCAGACACCTTCGCGCTACTGGAAATACTCTGTGTGATTTAGGCGGGAGAGCTGCTTGGATAGAGCGTGCAGGAGGCAGCGCATATGATGCTGTGATGTTCGCACATTGGTGTTATCGGACACAGAGCATTTTAAAGACCGGCTTGTGAATCTCTGAAAATAAATCTCTCAAACCTACACTGCAAGGGTAAAATGTGTTTGATGTTTATTTTCCAAAGTCAGGATTTTTGTTAATATCACTGTGGGTTTGTGCGGATCAATAACAGTGAGAAGGAGAACTCATCTACTTATGATTAAAGTAGAATTGCTTCAACATTCACACATTTATAGTAAATTAACATTAGAATAATGTCTCTAAGCACTCCAGTAGCCTCATAGTAATCCTATGAGGAGAATGAGGAAATACCTTTGGATATAACATTTGTTTATTCTGATGATCTTAAATATGTAACAAGAGAGTTTGACTGGCAGTTAAATACACTGTAAACATGGACTGTCTTCCTCCCAATGAAGAGCTTTCATTTTTAAATAATATTGTACTTTTAATTAGCTTTAGGTGAGCATTTAGTCTTTCAGAGTTTTTCCCTTCAAAATATCACATAAGTGCCATTGAGAAGTAATGAAACTAACACTTAAACATTAACTGGAAATGCAGAATTGAAACCAATTATGGTCCTTCAGTGAGTGAAATGAGCATCGATTGCAGTAGGACTTTTTAATGATACTTGATTTAATGATTTCATTTTTCATGCATCATTTTAGATTAGTGCTACTCAGATTAACTGTTTGATGTGAGGTAATATTTAGCGTTATTTATGTGACTGTGGTGTGTTTTCCTATTATCCCAGGTGCTCTGTTAGGGGGAGACTTGGGGAACTCTAATGGAGCGTGCCCGAGTCCAGTCCGTAAGTAAATGTTTTCTTTTATCTTTTTACCTTTCTTCCCAGTTTTGGTACAAAGATGTGCGCGCACACACACACGCACACACACACGCGCGCACACACACACACACACACACACACACACCTCTTTGCTTTCTGTATTTTGGCTGGACTCTTTAAAGAGACATGGTTTCTGAAACTGACGTAGAGACAGAGCAATGCAGAATATTTTGTGTGGCAGCAGGCTCACACAACTCGGACGCCAACTCAAACAGCCACACACACACGCACACACACGAACTCACAAATGCAAGCACAAGCATGAAACACCTGTTGACTGGCGACAGCTGAGGGTCACAGTACAAGCTGCTTGTCAACAGTCCAAAGAACAGAATGGGTTTCAGGTTGTGAGGGAGAAAGGCAAGCAGAGACTTTAAAAAGAGGAAAAGAAACTGTCGATGTTACAGAATAACTTCTGTGAAGCTTCTCAGCTGTTTTTTAAATTCAAATCTTCGGCAATATTAGAAAGCCAGTCTGGGGTCTGAATCTCAAAGTGAGTTCGAAATTTAATTTTTAGTGCCAGTTTAATGAATTATGAAAATTGAGCCGAGTACTGATAAATGTATTTGAAGCAAACTGTAAGTTCAGGTTTACTCAGATTCATGATTTCTATGGCAGCTTAAATTGTGGTGCAACTCAAGGTATTGAATACAAAAGATTGAATCCACTACTGAATATGTTGTCATTATTATTATTATTATTATTATTATTATGACAGTCATTAACTTTTAATTGGGAGCTTTGATATTTAAAAAAAAAAAAAAAGAAATGTAAAACACCCGATAGCATGTTAAAATACTCAAATTATGATACTGTTAATGAGTTTTTAATTGAATTAAATTTTTCCACTATTTTTTATGTACTGAATGTGATGCTTTTTCTTGTCGATATTATTTTGCTGTGGGTAAACTGTCCTTTTTTAAAAGGTGGTGTGAGCTATGCTAATCGCACTAAAGTGCCGTGTTGTTTCACTTCATTTATTCAGCCTGACATTGTGCTGATGTCACCTGGTGAGGGTGATAAGGGTCTTATTTCTACTTTATTTTGACCCAAACAATCAATAGTCAGTCTCACTAATTTTGGTTTCATCATCGTGAGTACTGTGGTACATTGAGAAGAGAGTTTAGAGATTTATGTCCCTCTAAACATAACACAAGTGTCATTGAAAATGGGCGAAACTGCCACTTGGATATTGATTGGCAATGCTAAGCAACACCAATTATGGCCACTTAATGCTGCATCCTGATTGGTGGACAGAGGCTGCGTGTATACGGGCATCTTCTGTTTTGTTATTGACCCTTCAGTGCATCAGAGGATCACAGTGAAAGAAATGAACAACAACATATACTGACCAGCTCTCTCTGTCAGCTCCGTTTCCTGTTTAGTATCTAACGTAGACATCATCAGTCACTGTTTCTTTTGTGACGCACTTACACCCACAGACTTCATATGCCAAACTGCATGCCACTTTAAATTGTGCGGGTTAGTCCAGTGAAGTTCAGTAGGAGTCCCTCGGCATCTGGCAAAAATGCTTTGTTGATCTTGTCACTGGCGTGAGACGGTAACCAAGGAAATGAAGCAAATCAAACCAAAACAAAGCTAAAGTTAATCAAATTTAAAAAAAATAAAAACAATGATTGTGCCATGCATCACTTCTCTTTGTTTTTGTTCTTTCTAATATTAGAAATCAACAATAAAAGTATAGCCACTGTTTTAAAATAGTATTTGTCACATACGCACACAAGCAAAGTGTCAGAACGTGATTAGCTGGGAGCTAGAGTGTAATAACTTAAGCACTAGCCAGTTTAACAGTCGTTGTCAATGAAGCGCTTTCCATCCATGCAAAACTAAGACTCTTATCATTTAGGATCATTTCTTGTCGTCTTCTTAATATAAAAGTGGAATCAGACGTCTGCTCAGCATTTGTACTGTATATTAATCCTGACCTACAAAGCTTTGATTGATTGATTGTTTCTCCAACCAAGGGAAACAGACTCCAGTGATCACAAGACCAGATCTGTTTTAATCACTGAACAAATCGTAGGAGTGATTCAATGGTCTGTAATGAGGCAAGCTTAAAAAAATGAACAACCAGTCAAATCTTGTTCTGGAAATCTGAAAAATAGGATTAATGGCGTCCACCCCGCACCTTTCCAACGTCATCTGGCGCTGAAAAGAGCAGCCTGTTTAACTCCCCTCACTTAAACCACTTCCCGTGCTTACCCACCACCCCTCACCCGCAATTCAACCCTCTAGCTGCACTGCTTCCCTCCCCCCCTTTTCATGCTGTCTCTCTCAGCTGTTCCCCCTCATCTTCTCTCTAGAATAATCTACCGCCCCACCCCGCTCACCACCACCTTCAGCACCTCCCCACCCCCCGATCCAACTGTCCCCTGTCTTGGCAAAGGACTCTCCTCAGAGGTGACTTTGACACTAGCCAGAGCTCTCCCCTTAAATCCCATTAGCTGGGAAAGATACTGCCAGCAAACCCATAGTAATAGATATGGTGGAAAGGTGTGGGGCTTTTTTCCTGTCTATATTCACTTGATAAACGCATTGTCTCAGGGTAAGGTGGGCCAAAATGAATCAATGCATTTATATTAACTTCCCTGCACTGTATGAGAGGAATACTCGAAAGCCAAGGCTCAATATTGATATTAGTTTTTCAAAGCTATTAATGAAAGTATGGAGACTTTTCTTTTTTTTACCAAGTGTTGCTAAAAGCAAGTCATCATTCAATAAATAAGCATTTAAAGTCATGTCCTGACTAATAATGCTGTAAATTGGACTTGTTATTGAAGATCAAAGAGCTGTTTTTAACAGTATTTCAGAAATGAGTCATTGTTAACTTTATTAAACTCTTCACACATTGTATTTTTCTTGTAAGAATAAGCCTTTGTTTAGTTGTCAATGGCTGTGCTGAGTTGACCCTCAGAAGGTAGGTGGATATCTGTGTTTCGATTTGGATGAATGTGACCACGAGGACTTCTGTAAACACATCACGACTCCTTCGTGTGTCGAAATATGAAACCTCGTTGTACCAGAACTCATCTAAGGTTACCTGATCCACCCGGATGGCTGCTCCACTCCGTCCTCCCATCTCACTCCTTCATCTCATTAATCACTCTCTGCCTGCTCCTTCTTCTTTTTTTTATTCATCTTTTGTGTCTCCCATTACCATCCTGACAGTGTTACCTATTTTTTTCCCCTCCCTTCTTCCAGGTCTTTTGTTTCCTCTTTCACTTTATGGCTGCTCTCCTCATCCCAGTTTCTCTGTCTTCTTTCTATACCTAGGAGTCTTATTTTTTGCTTACTTTCTTACTTTTTTGTACAACCCACTCTTTTCAAGTTCCTCACTTCTTCAGATTTTTCTCCCATCTTCTTTTCTCTGCTTTACTCCTTTTATCTCTTCTTCTCTCCTCCCTTCTTCCCCTCTTTTTTTTTTTTCCTCTTCCCCTCCCCTCCTCTTGAATCTGTCATTCTCAGCTGTTGTCCAGGGAGTCAGTGCTACGGGAATGTCACCATTGACGTCACCCAGCATTCCACACATTCCCACGCCCAGCCTCGCGTAATAAGAGACATCACACACACACTGACGGTAGTCACACATGTTCACCCGGACACTGACAAGAACACATGTAAAGTATATGGAAAAGTGCATTCGAACAGTCAACGTACACAACTAAAGCCACAGATGTCTCAGAGCGGTTCTGTGACTCATGCTCAGAATAGGACTTATATTCATGTGAGCTTCTGGATGCTCAGTGTAAACAATAAATATAAACACACGAAGTATTAAAATACAGTCACTTCACGACTCGGCACGAAAACACGGGGTCCACAACTCAATAAGCGTATGCTATTTTTAACTGCTTGGAATAAAAAAACAAAAACAAATCTGCAAGTTTGAACTCTTCTGTTAAGTCTAACATTTTTCTTGTAGTTCTTTTTAGGAAAACATAAAAATTATTTAGTTTCTGTTTGTTATTATATTAGAATGTAAAAGAGATACCGAGAGGGCAGAAAACAAGCAAGCATGGAATTAAAACAAAGACCAGAGATAAACACAAAAGAATTTCTTTTCTATTATTCAAAATTCACATTTCTTTGTAAGTAGGGCAGTTTTTTCCTCTAAAAATGTGTATGTTTGTTTTTTGCCTTACCTTGGTTGTAGGTTTTTATCTTTTTTTCATTTTTCCATTTTCATTTGTGCCCTCGATTCAAATGCATTCTGTGGGCAAGGCAGAAATCTCCAGACCTCAGCAGATCAAGACAAATTTATATTTGTTACTAGATACAGCTAGAAAGATGGGATTATACATCCTTTACTACTTCGGTTGATTTTCACAGTTACGTGTAAAACTAAGTTGTTTTGTGTTGCTGGTTATGTTAGAAAATAAGTCAGATTTATTTGTATTGTAGATTTCAGTTTTTTTAAAAGTACATTTTGAAGGTCAGGGCCAATCTCCAAAGCTGAAAAGTGAAGGCAAGAGGACGTGGCAAAAACTGACATTTCTCTTTTGACCGCTTGCGGCTAACTCCAAAAGGAAGTCTGCTATAGACTGCTGTGTTAAATTGCCAGACTTTACAACAATTGAAAGCATGCCTATAGCAAATGCTGCATTGTTTTCCCCCTTTATAACAGCTCTGATTGGGGTGGTTTTTTTTGTAACTCATCCACTTGAATTAATGAGTTATGGTGTGGCCATGTTGTTTCATAGGCTTCCTAATCAGAATCTGCTCCTCTAATTCATTTAATCCACATAAGGTAAATATGGAAGCTTGTTTCCACCACTAAAAATATATATATTTATATCTATAGTGGAAAATTTTGAATTAATAACTCAAAATTTGGAAATGCCTAACTCCAAATTCCAAGAAAATTGAAAAATTTCACTAAGGTATCTCAAAATTTTAAGTTAAAAACTTGAAATCTCGAGTTAGTGCTGCCAATAAGGAAGCTTATCTCCATGTTACCTGGATTTTGATTGTGCGTGTCTGCACCATTTGCTTCCGTGTAACAAGGAAATTACTTCCTTCACTGAGATTCCTGATTGGCTAACACAAATTTTTAAGATGCCTAACTCGAAATTTCAAGTTATTTTCTCAATTTTGTTTTTCCAGTAATTTAAAAAAAAGAATTGAATAGTTAAATTCTGTCGTTCAAAACAAAATGAAAAAAGAAAGCATGGCAGCATTCAAAAAGCTGATGTTGATGTTTCAGAATTCAGAGTTCCAAGGAAATGGGGGACCATGTTTTATACTGTCTTTGTGTTTTATTCCTTGCTGTTACATATTTTTCCACAATTTACCATTTTTCATCCCTTAGTGTCCAAACAAGAATGCGTCTGGAGTCTTGTAAAAATGACTTCAGTAAACACAAAAATGTGTCAGTAATCTGCATCTCCAAATTGCAGCTAAAACCAACACTTGTCTAGTATAGTGTAAGCAGATATCCATGCACATACAGGGCTACACAAGCATCTCAGCACTCCATCTTTATTTTCTCTAAGGGGATTTGGAGTTGGCTTGAGGGCGAGTGAAAAACGCGTCACAAACTCGAGCAGAGGCTCACACTCGTATTCACATTGTTTGTAACTCCTGACTCTGGATCGCCACGACGCCACCACCCTCTCTGTTTACACAGAGCCATGAACACAATGTGAACAGCAACAGATTTCCATCAGAGACATGCACAAGTGCTCGGTGCACATTGTGCAGCATGAAACACACGGAGGATCGCAGAATTTCCCTGAGTCACCTGATGTAATGAGGGTTCACTGTGCGTCAACAGGACACAGGTGTTCTCACTGGTCAGATGATGCTGAAAAACAAACTCTTCTTTTTCCTTTCGCATTACCTCTCTACCTTCTGTCCCTCATTTCCTAAATGCTTTTTTTCCCTTTCCTAGCCTTTCTGTTCATCTCTACTCCTCCCTTATTATCTTCTCCTCCTCTGTTGCTACTTATTTCCACCCCCCGCCTCTGTAACCAGATACCCTTTCATCCCTATGTGCTTCATTCCTTTTTCCTAAGTAGCTTTCTTGCCACTCCTCCTGTATTCCCTTTCTGTTTCAGTCATATCTAATATGTGGTCACTTTATGCCCTCTGCTTCTTGTCTCATTACCTCATTACCTGCTGGCATCTTTTCTTTCCTCCTTCTTCCCCCCTTCTTCTGTCCCTGTTGCTTTCAGTATCTCCATCCTTATCCTGTTTTGTCTTTTCTTTCCAAATGACTTTTCAAGCCCACTTTCTTTCTTCCTTGCTAGCTTCCTTTGTCCTCTTGCCGTGGTCATAGTTTGTCTACTTCCTTGCTTCCCGTCCTACTTCTTCCACCATCCTTTTCTTCTTTTATCATCTCGTATTGCTTCATCTCATTCTTGTCTTTTGACTTACAGTACCTTCTTCTGACATCCTCTACTGTTATCTTCCTGGCTTGTCTCATTCCATCTGTTTCTACCTTGCTGCATTCTGCAACATCTTTTTTTCCTCCCAGCATTCACATGTCCTTCCAGTACCTTCTCTGTCCTGTCTCTCCTTCCCTCCTAATGATTTTTTTCCATATACCTTACTCTTTGGTTGTTCCCTGTCTCCTTTGTTCCTGACCATACTGGTTCATCCTTCTTTTCCCTCCCACAATTCTGAGTAATTTCTTAATTCTCCTTTTTTCTATCATTTCTTGCCTTCCTTCTTCACACTTGAAATTCAGTTTAAAGGCTAATAGTTTCCTTTTTTTTTTTTTTTTGTAATGATCATTTTCTTTTCTTTGAGGGGTTATTAAAGATTTGTTTTGTTTTCCTACTTGGAGGAAATAACAAACTATATGGTAATACTATACAGTGCAATTATTTAAGCTCTGCTTTATCTCTTTTTCTTTCCAGCTTTCTTTCTTTGTCTATATCATGTTTTAGGGCCAAAGAACAAATCTGATACTGCTCTGTCAGGAACTATCCAGACCTGTCAAATCTTCTAGGACAAGAACAGGTCTGCTTAATATCCCCAGAGTCAAAACTAAACATGAAGACTCAGCATTCAGGGTTTTTTTCCTTCATATATTTTCAACAAAGTCTCAGATAAGTTCAAGTCTACGGCAGCTCAATCAAGTCTGAGGATTTTTCTATTTGCCTCTGCCTCTGATTAAATTTAATTTGGGTAAATTTGGTCTTATCATGTACTGCACTATAGCTGTGTTGTAACTTTATTTTCTTTCATAATGTTCATCTAATCCTATTTAGGTTATATTTAATCATATTTTACTCTTTTTAAAATCTATTTGTCCGGGTCTACTTTTCATCTTCATATCTTTCTTTTGTTTTTTGTTTTTTATAAAGCTCTTTGTCTCTTTGTCTCACATGATGTCTAAAGGTGCTTCACATTAAGAAGCTTTGCCTTAACTTCTCAAGCCTCCTTCCCTTTTCCACCATTTATCCCTCTATTACTCCTTCCTTTGCTCCTATTGTGCTTTTCCTCTTTCCTCCCTCTCTGCCCGGTCTCCCTCCCGCTGAGCTGATAACAGAGGTAGTGTTCGCTTCTAGTTGTTGTTGTGAGGTTTCGTTTATGGGAGGTGTGTGTGTGAGACTGAGATGAAGCAGAGTCACATGCCACTGTGTCTGGAGGCAGCGTCATGGAGAACTGCTATCACACATATCCCTTGTCTGTCCAAGGGGAATACTGTGTGTGTGTGTGTGTGTGTGTGTGTGTGTGTGTGTGTGTGTTAGGGCTGGGAAAGTCCCTGCTGTCCCCCTTTTTATATACTCTGTGACTGAGTCTCTGTTTGAGCCTACTTGTCTTTTAGCCTCGAACAGGCTGCTGTCTGCTGGAGCCTTGTTGTTATGACAAGCAGATATCCTCCATCTTCCACATCACCACCAAATCCATTGTTCGTTTTAACTTTTTTAAACTTGATTGAACATGAATAGGCAACAAAGGTAAACACAGTAGACAAAAAACCCCAACGACACCCATCTTAAATACACTACACAACCTACTAATAGAAAAGAACGTAAATATGGGAGAGGAAGCAGCATTGTATCGTGCAGTGTTTTTCTGTGACAGAAGCACGTCACGAATCAGGCTTTGTTTCTTAGAGTAACTGTTGTGTGGCAGTGTTCAGGTTTGGAATGTGGCAGTTGTGCCATTTCAAAGGAGGGTGCGTTCAACAGGTGTAGCATGCTGTAATGTGGCCAGACATGTTACTGGAATGCCCTGATCGACGTTAAAGATCAAAAGAACAAGGGGGAGAGAACTTATACACTGCAAACCAGAAGTTATTTTATCTTTGAATACTGTCAACAAGCCTCATGAAAAGACTA
The DNA here is from genome assembly GCF_000239375.1 of Pundamilia nyererei. Classification (NCBI taxonomy): domain Eukaryota; kingdom Metazoa; phylum Chordata; class Actinopteri; order Cichliformes; family Cichlidae; genus Pundamilia; species Pundamilia nyererei. The sequence goes on from NW_005187491.1 coordinate 290,050, forward strand.
AAACCAGTTCATTTTACCTTAAACGTAATTAAATGTATTGTGCATATTTAAGACCTTGTAAAGCTCCACTGTTGAAATTATTAAAAACTTATCAGTGAGCTACTCATCTGGACTAGATGGCCTTAAAAAATTATCTTTGACTTTTCATACATTTCTCATTAACTAAAACACAAAACAAACATTACCAGACTTCCATGTGAGATCAGAACAGGTTTAATTTCTTAATATGAACTCTTTTAAGCATCTTGTGTATTGGATAATTCTTCATTTTTTGGCAAATTGACATCTGTTCATTTTAATAAATGATTTGGAAGGAAAGCCTTAAGAGATGAAGTTAAATATTATATATAAAGTCCCTTAGATCAATTTACACATAGTTAGGTCTGTAAATATTTTTGCAATGATTATTTTTTCCAATTTTGGTGAATGAGATGCAAAAAAGATGTTTTTTAAAAAGCTACTGCATGAATTGTAAGGACATTAAATGCATTTGTATACATTGCCTTGTCCCTTCATCTGATTTTCAGAGTATTCACTGTGGTGGTGTACAGAAGAAAAATGACAAAAACTGTTATTTTCCAAAACCTTATGGACCTTAGTTTATATAAAAGAAACATTTTTATTTTGTTTTTCTCAAAAAACAGTTTATAATATCATGTATTGCTACAAGTAATAATTTACATGTGTGTAAATACAATATAATGGTTTTACACATGTACATTAAATGCAGTCACAGTATTGAAAGTACAGTGTAATCGTTAAACTGCATGGAAGATTTTTGACTGTGTCATAGAGACCAATTTAGCAATAATTCAGTGGCAATGAAAGCTACGTTTCTAAGGAAGTGGGGGTTTTTCACAGTGTTTCACAGATGGCAGGTGTCCAGAAAGATTTGCATGTTTTTCTTTTAACCAAGTGCCAAGACACGTAAAAGTAAAAGAGGAAATGTGTAGAGAGTGAGTGTGAGCATGGAAATAAAGAAATAACATAGATCTGGAGAGATCATGACATGGTTTTGATGTGAAGAAGCTGCAGAGAATCATCTTGCAAAGAAAAAAAGCTGTTTGAGGTACAGAAACAATGATGAGCATGTGGTGCGACAGAGCGATCAACTCACTAATGAGAGCTCTCTCACACACGCATGCAGAGCTGAATATACACATCCAGGCAGACAAGGTAGAAACATAAAAAGCATCAAAACAGACAAACACACAACCTCCTTCTACACTTGCTCTGCACTGAACCTCACTTTCTTTATTTGTTTCTCTCCAGCTAATGGCTACATCAGTGCCAGGGCCTCCCCAGGCCTCCTCTCTGTATCCAATGGCAACAGCCTGGGGAAAGTAGTCCCGGCTAAGTCTCCACCTCCACCCAGCCCTCAGATGGTCAACAGCCGTAAGCCGGACCTGAGGGTCATCACCTCACAGAGTGGCAAGAGCCTCATGCAGCTGGTAAGGAGATCATGAGTGGAAGCAGCACTTCAGTTCAGAATTAGTCAAAATTATGCGATGAAGGCTTCAGGTGTTTTAATCTCTCAAGTGTAATATAGCCAGTCTCTCAATGATGAGTATCAGTAATCTTTCCTTTCTTTTTGTTACGGTGCCTTTTGATGAAGCCTATAATATATACAATAGGGGCCTCGTGGGTGAACCATTCATATTTTCTATCCTATTCAGTTTGCATTGATAGTCCAAACCTCCACAATGTTGAATGAGCAACTTGATGAATCTAGATTTTAAATGTATTACAAAAATGACATAAATGCTACAGTGGGAGATTTTTGTCAGGATCTTTGTGCAAGTCACTGTCCAGGAGGACCTCCTGTCTGCCCCCAGCAGTATGTGTCATATCATGAAAACATATTTCCATGACTGCTACTTCTCTTTAGCCACTTCCAGTTTGAGTCATGCAATGAAACTGCCAAACCATTTCATCTTTATTTCTGCTGCTGCACAACTTTGCGGGGACTCGCCATTGGCAGCTGAAGTAATAATTGTTTGGGTCACTTAAAAACGACAACTGACACAACCCAACTTTGAACATTTCTGAGTTCTGACAGCAGGAATTAGGAGTGTTTAAAACACTTTACCCTTAGATTCCTTTGTTCTAAATCTAACTATAAAGATGAGGAGTTACTTTATATGAAAACTCTGGTTATTAATTATTCCAGCGATGCGAACAACCTGTCCACATTCATCAGGCTGAAGAAAATAGTCTACAAGAAGATTGTGCAGGTGATGGACTCTGCAGTAGTCTGGAATAACTGAGAGGCTTAGAAGATGAAAATAAAAATGTTTCACGTGGTTCTCACATGTCACATGTGTGACATGTTCACAGATTCCTTTTTTGCTGTGGCCACTGTGCCTTTTAATGGCCAGAAAGTGAAATAATTTATGTAATTTAAAATATAATAATGTCTGCTCTCCTTCTCTAAATATGGTTCTAACTTTCTCACTATTACATAATTTCTATTACTATAGCCAGAAATCTGTAAACACAATAAAGCAACAATGTCCATCCATACATGGTGTACAGTCTCTAACAAGGCAGACAGACAGATCCACAGCTGACTTCTGGATCCAGTCTTTCTCCTTCACTTTTCAGTATCGTATTACCATGATATGCATCTCTATAATTATTCTCAAAGTAACCATAATATGTTCATATCTCTACACCAGTTAGATTTTATAGAAACTTAACAGCCCTTTGTTTTTTACTCTCCCCTCTTCCACCGGCCGTGCAGACTGAGGAAGAGCTGGAGTTGGTGAGTGAGGTGAATAGACTTTTAGAGTTTTAGGCTCATGGATGTGGTGTGTGATCTCACCGAGCATGAGTGTGACACGGTCAGCAAACGCATCACTTCAGGGTTGAATCAGTGGTACTGGTGTTATGAGAAGAGTAGGCGTAAAGCCACTGGAGCATCAGAGCTACACACAGACGGTGGAGAAATCATCTGTTTGCTTCTTTTCCTGGATGAGTTTGACTGTAAGGGTTATGCTTCACTACAAGCTTCACCACAAGATTTGTAAATGCCAACAGAGTTTATGGCTTGATTAAAGTCATGAAAAGACTTGAACTTGTGATGTTTCAATCCTACAAGACTTGACTTGAACTTCAAGTTTGTCAGGGAAAGTCTCGGAACAATACACAATACAAGAAAGGCAGGCTCTGCATAACCACATACCTTGCATGCTTAATTCATTAGGACTGAAAGGACTTTAATATTCCATTTATTTGACAGACATCATTTTCTTAAACTGAGAACTAAATGCATATTGATGGCTACAATACGACTAGAGTGAAAAGCTTTTCATGAGATGCGCTCTCAATTATGCAGAACATAAAGTTTTAAAAGGCACTGTTTAATTATTTTAAACGTCTTTAGACTTTATTAGCTACAAGCTTATCACGAGGCAGAGTTTGACCAGTGGGGGAAAAAAAACAAAAACAAAAAACAAAAAAAACGCTTTCTTTCAGAGTCAGATGAAAAGATGGATAACATTTCTATGTGATGCTATGTAAATATAAAGTTACATCCAAAAGCTGCTTAATGATAATCTCTATATTGCTTTCTAAGATGTGATATGAAGCTTCCATTTAGGTTGGCATTAAGACTGGAAACAGGTGGTATCAGCTAAGCTTAGCTGCACACTAGTGATAAACATCCCTAAAGCTGTGTTATAGAATTTATCGTGTATGTTTAATCTGTGCACAAATCATAAAAGTGTAAATCTTCTTTTAACAGGAGGGTTTTTTTAATATTTCTTAGCTTAAATAAGATTCATAAAAACATGACAGGTTGTCCGTCTCCTTAAACAACTCTCTGCAAGACTGCAAATTAATGTGTATTTACCAAAGGTCGTAAGAGTCTGGGAAACATAACCTAAAATGAACTTAGAACTTAGTGTTTGATATAATTTTTTAAAAAGTTTATATATAGTATAGAAGAAAAGCAATCGATTAAGCAATAGATTGTGTGGAGAAAATGCCAGATATAGCAACTATAATAAAAATGTAAATAAATAATGCATTTTAATATATTTATTTATTTATTTATTATATTTTTTGATTTGGCTGAAGGTTCAATAATCACGCTTTATAAAAAAATTTACAATTTCATGACAGTTTTTTCATGGTTCATTCTTTAAAGGGTTAAATCTCAGTACTCTTTGTAAAATATTACCAAAACATTTGAGACCAGGTATTTTCTTTTACAAAGACTGTGCTTTTTATCCTTTGAATTGAAATATATTGAAAACAGTCTTGGTCTTTTAGCACTTGCATTTTCACGATTTCCAGTTTTTGTTATTGATGGAGTATTATTGCGAAGGAAAACCTGAAAGCAAATTGAATTTTAAAATGTGTATATTTAAGGGACAGTTGAGCCTAGCCTAAAGTGACATTTGTGAAGCACAAATAGACTGTAGAGAGAAAACATCAAGGGAACCGGAGCAACCACCTGACTCTCTGCTGTGTGTGAAAGCTGCTCAGCATGTGCATGTTTGGTTTCATCCGAGTGTCGATGCTCTGAGGATCAGAGTGAGGAAAGCTCACAAAGTCTCCAACCTGGAACACAGATGGACGTGTTAGACTCAGATACGCTGACCTCTTCAGTCCACATACACACCCACACACACGCACACACACATGCATGTTGACAGGTTCACGGGTGTTTCCTTGCATAAATATACCAATACCCACCCCTCAGAGCAAACGCACACCTCACATTGTTTATTCATGCCTTGCATTCCTTTCTGTACACACACACATGCACGCACTAAATAAAAACACGTCCTTACACACATTCAGCCCCTCTCGTCTCTCTTCTGTCAGCCTTGTCGATGCATGCGTTCCTGTCAGCATGATTCTCCGGCACAGCGATGCCTCTCATAACACCTTCCACCGTGATGCTACATAACACAAGCACCCGGCCCTGGCGACAGCATTGCCGTGCCAACGCCACCTTGAGATGCGAGACATTTCTCATCTTGCACGCCGATGTTAAAGTGTCACAGAAAAGTTAAAACACCTCAGAGAGAACTGAGGTGCTTGGATTTTCTTGCTGGAAGCGGATATGCTTCTGGCTGTGGCATGGTGAATAATGAATCTTCCAATGCCCTGCACAGGCGCAAGTGAAATCAACTAAATGTTTATTATATTAGATTTTAGTTATTAGGTTTTCTTTGCTTCTATCTCTTAATAAAACCTCTAAAGTGTCAATAAAACTCAGAGCTGGAAGTTAATTAGAGTTGCTGCACTTGTACTTTGTAAAGCACAGAGTAGAATGCAGGAGATAATGTGTCTGTTTTTATTTGAAATAGAAGTAGAGCAAGCTGTGGTTTTAGTAAAATTATTTAAGTAGTAGCTGACCTTGGGTACATTACAGTCTCTGCTTCCACTCTGCTGTACAGTGAAAAGCACATGCTAACCATTATCATTATTGCTGTTGAAAATGGATGAAGTCATGTGCCGTGAACCTCTACACTCAGTCCATATAAGGAGAAAAAGAGATGATTTGTTGTGGATCCAGACCAGGTTTTCTCACGACATGGAGCCGCAACACTGGATCTATGAAACCATTCTGGCTAAAACATCCATCTGAGATTTATAACCAAACCCTCTCTTTCAAATACTGCGTGTCTTATCAGAGATTCCTCAACATGAAAAACATCAGAAGGATTCGGTTGTGAATTTAACAGTGCAAGTGTTTTAGCATGGATTAACTACACTGTGCAGAGAGAGACTTGCAGATGTTTATACCAAGAGGAAATGTTGCATATGAAAATCAACTTGCTACTTGTCAGTAGCTCAATGCAGACTTTGTTTTTAGAATCACTTCTTCTACTTCACATGCCCCAATGTTCAGCTTCCTCTGTCCATCTCTCTGTGTTCCCAGAATGCTCAACGACTAGGCGGCTCCCAGGTGGCACAGCCACTCACCACACCAGTGGTCTCCGTGGCAACACCCAGTCTCCTAGCGCCCTTCTCCGGCATGCAGACGGCCTACAACACTGGTGAGTTGTGGAAGGCAGCAAAACTTGGAAGTCTTGTAGTGTGATGCCACAAACCACTATGAATATTCACTTTGTTCATTGTGTGAGAGCTTCTGGAGTGATTCTACTTCAAAGGTCTCCATTAATATGGATTAGCGCTGATTAATATTGATGCACCCGAAAGTTGTATGATGTAAAACAATCCCCCTCACCCCTCCTCTCCGTCTCCTCTCTCTGCCTTTCTCCCTCTGCGTCTCCCCCTCCATCCCTTAATCTCAGAGTACCAGCTGACGAGCGCAGATCTCACAGCGCTCCAGACGTTCACGCCACCGGGGCTGGTGCCTGGCAACATGGCTGCTTGGCAACAGCAACAGCAACCAGCAGTCTCTCAGCAGCAACAACAGCAACAGCAGCAACAGCAACTGAGCTTGGCATCACTCAGCAACTTGGTGTAAGCTCCCTTTTCTTACTATAAAACACCGTTAATGAGATGAATCCATTAATCTTACAGCCTTTAACCTTCTCCTTGAAATACCTGAGCAGTAAAACTTTTACAAGAGCCACACATGTCACATGATCCATTACACAAACCATAGCACGTGGTCGTATACAAAGCTGTAACATCACCCAAGCTGCGGTTTATTCATCTTCGTGGTGACCTAGATACTTCCCCCTGCTCAGCTCCACCTCCCACTGCGGTCCCAGTCTTTAGCTTCTGGTTGCAAGGCTTTGCTTCTAGCTGCATTATGTGGCACTCTAGATTTAAAACTTTAAAGGTGGACTCACTCTTGGACGTTCCCATTTTTCAAGTCTTCCTAATTTTCCAGCTAATAGGTTACTCTTAGAACAAAGTTTACCCTGAAGAATTTGAGCTATTTTGTAATTAAGAAATAAATCCCTGCAGCTGGTCTGAGTGCCCTCAGACCTTATATTTTGCTTTGCTGTAAAGCAAAAAAAGCCTGGAATCATCACTAGAATGATGGTCCGTCTTCTTACTTTAGTAGTCCCATTGTTCTTGGTGTCTTGATGGCTATCCGGTGATGGATACTTCTAATGCATCTGTGAAACCACAGACTGCCTTTGAAAAAAACAAAACAAAAATAATGTGTATGTTGGTGCGTATTAACAGACACACTAGGCTCGATTTGCATTGCATGGTTAAATTGTGCTCTAAGGACGTTCTTATCTCCTTCAGATGACCAGATCTATAACGAGTCAGACGAACGTATAAATTCCAAACAAGCGAGGTCATTACAGAGCAGACACACACCATTAGTAGCTGAATCAAGCCATCATATTTTAACTGATTATACAGCACTCAAAAGCTACTTTGTAAACAGTTTTTTTTCGCAGCTCAGTGCAGTACAGGAAGCAGACAACTGATGAAGAAAAACAGCTCCTTAAAAAGTTTCTTAGGTTTAAAACAACTAACTTACTTTTGCAAACACAGCTACAAAGGTGGGTCCGTTCTTTGAGTTCAGTGCTTGTGTTTGGGAGTATGTTTCTTTATTATTGAGACATTCTTTGTAAGTCCTTCTAACCGAGGTTAGCTTTTTGTTTTTTAACCTATCTTCCCTTTGTTGGTGCTTTGCAAGACCATGAAAGCGATTTAAAAAGTGAAATGTCACCATATTATTTTTACACTTGCAGAACTGATGTGACCTTTACCTGAGTCTAATCAACTACATTTCTACTTTACAAATTAAGTTGGTACAACTAAGTCTTTATGTGACCATTCTGGGTTTGCTAGGTTAATGTGTGGGTGGGGGAGCAGCTTGTAACTGCCTCTTGTTTTGTCCTCCCTCCCCCCCTTTTTCTCCACAGCATGTGGGGTGCAGAGAAACAGAATGCGGAGATGGTTAACTGCATCTCCAATTTTGCTGCTAACCTGAGGTGAATGACATGATAGCATCTGGTGCTCTGCCACACTGTTTATCTGTCAAATTATTATACTCCCACAGTGAATTATGAGTCTATAATAACTTGACAGTTTGTGACCAAAATAACCAAAAGAAATACAAAATTGATGCAATTACATGACAAACACAATATCAGCCAGTCTTCTCTTTCCATTTGTATGTTTGATGTGATGCCTGTTGCTTTGCTCTCTCCGTGTATCACCGCTCGTTCACTTCTGCTGAGGCAAAAGCACCTTTTTTTCCCTCTCAGATTATCATTTGACTAGTCTGGTTCTAGGAGTTTTTATGCCACCTAAAGCTTAGATCTGAAGCTCTTTGGAAGTGTCATCAACAAAGAGGAAGAAGCTTCAGTGTGACAGCAGCAGCACCTTGCTATGTTCTTGAATGGAAGTAGTCTCTGGGTGCTGCTTTCAATTCCTAACACAAAACCAGCGCACAGCTCTGCGCCACCAGCATTGTTAGTGCATTAAAATTTTACTTTTCAGCCATTTAGCTGTCACTCTCAGCTGACAGTCAGACAGAAGATTGAACTGCTCAGGTACACGTTGGTCTGAATTTCCTACACTAGTGGGACTAAAAGAATAATTTAGAGCTCGACGGTATAGAATCACTGTCAGATGCAGCTATTTCTTTAAAAAAAAAAAAAAAGACGTGTTTATTTCCAGTTGATATTTAATTCCCTGTAAAGTACTCGTATACACACAGACAAGGGTGTTAAAGTGCTGCTATCCTCTTGTTCAAAATGTATGTATCTCAATTAAACATTGGCTTCGAATCTTGATCACAAAACAGATTCAAAATAAAACAAATAAGAGAAATGTGTTTTTTGTTGGGTTTTTTTTTTTTTTTTTAAAGACACTTAGAATAATTCTAGCTGTCAGGAAAGAGATTGTTATTTGTTCCTCTGTCTGACAAGCTGAAAATCATCCAGGAAAATATGATAATGGGTTGTTTGTTAGTGTATACAACAGCTGTGACTCCAGGGGGTTGAGCATCTTTGAAAAAGCAGCATATAGTTAACAGTCACCACCAGCTCATATGCAGCAGAACTCTTCATATCGCCTTGTAAATGTTAACAAATGGCAGTCCAGATTGTATGAAATCCTTCTGCAAACAAATCAATTGAACCACTTGGAGATCCTGAAAAAGCAGCCAGCAGTGATTTCCTTGAGCGTTGGCTGTAATAATACAACAACTGTTTCTTATACCGACAGCAATATGGAGCATTTTTCATATCAAAAATATTCTTAACATACTAATGATTTTCAGGAATTTTGTAGGAAGATAAAAGCTCAAAGTTCAAGTATGTTCAAGTATTTGCAAAAAGAAAAGAAACCGAAGGAGCAGGAAGTTTTACGTTTGAGCTCATGGAACTGCGGAAAGTTGGCGTTTTTGCTTTGCTCTATTCCTTAATTGTTTGATCGCCATGTTTCATCGCTTTTTGAGCTACTCTAACAAAGGATTTCTTTCATAATAAAATAACCAAGACATTCCTCAAAATACGAAAAAGCAGGATCTCCCATTTTCTGCATAATCATGCCGCCCAGATGCTGACTGTGGCAGAGTTTCAGCAACCTCAGGTGTGACACTGGAATTGACACCAGGCGGATTTACAGTGTTGTGTGTGGGATCAGAATAACAGAATCATTGCCACTGAAAACAAGCAAGCACCACAGAAAATGTGGGATGCTTTCCCAGCTTGCCAAACTGTTCTCTCGGCAAAACGGAAAATCGTGCCTTCCTAAGGACAGCATGAGCAGACGTGGGCTCTTCTGCAGTCCAGACTGCTCTGCTTTGTTTCTGATTTCATCACACCGCAGCCTCACAGCGAGCAAACAAGCTCCTCCAATCAAATGGTGATTGACAGCTTGGCTGCGAGCCTCGCCTTCGCTGTCGGCCACACTTTTCCTCACCACAGGCTTCACAAGGAAATGATTCCTGTCAACTTACTCTCTCCATTTCCCTCGTTTTAATCATCCCTTCTTCCACTAGTTCTGTCATTCTGCTTATTTCCTGCTTTCCTGGTCAGGCTCGGTTAATTTGGTGTACACCTGTTGACTCTCATCTTCGACCTGACTTCCTAATCTAAATGTTAATGTCACGGCTGCCCCTAAATCCCCTCGCTGCGCAGCCTTGCATTCAGCTTGTCTGTGTTTATGGAGAAGTGGTCTCTGCATACTGGTTTTGCAGGACATGTCGCCATGGTTTGTTTCCTCACTGAGTCGATGTGTTATCAGCAGACACAGCCTCCGTTTGGGACATTCACAGGAAACAAACAGACCCACTTTCAGGGGTGGCTGTTTGCTAGTACACAAGTGATGTTTTAATGTACATAGCTACTAATCAATCAGTACGGAGCTTAAAAAAAATTATTGGTTTCTAACTCTTTTTTTTTTTTTTTTTTTTTGTGCCCAGCTTTTCTTTTTCGTTATACTTGTTTCCTATCTCGTAAACACAAACTGAAAAAAAGGAAGAACTTTTGGAGACGGTGCACACTCTGATAAATTGCTGAGAGGACACACTGTTTGTTGGCAGGGCATGGTGCGTACATGCTGTCAGAGGCTGAGCAGTTAAACCTCCTGGTGGGAATCAGTATTTTCTCAAACCCTAGATTAGAAACCACGGGGGATTCATTTTACATCCCTCTACCTGTACAATAAAAATACAATTTTATTTCTATTAAGTGTGTGCCATGTGGGTAATTTGTTTATTTATCCATTACATTTATATAAGATGGTCACATGTTAGATTGTTAAATTGCAGAATTACTTTATGGGGCTCAGAAATCTTTATTTAGCAACAGCAAGCTGATTTTTGGCACCACGTGGACTCAACTTTAATAAGCAGACTTTAATAAACAGACTAATTAGTATGAATTTATTACAATTTCACAACTGACGCAGAGGCAAAAGAAAGTTAAAGAAGAATAGAATTTCAAAAATGACTTTAAGTATAAAGGTCTCTGCAAACTACACAGAAAATTAGTGGTATATTCCTTTAAGGAGAGTTTGTACTACAGATTGCCAATTTGCCTGATCCCATTTTAGGAAACTCAACCATTTCAGTTTTACTGAAAGTGACTGTAAAAGTGCTTTGCATGTGGATCACATTTTCTCAGCACAGGCTTAAGCACTTCTTGCTTTTCATGACTCTGCCTCTAACAACATCCCAGCCTGACCGAAGCAGCTGTTAAGGCCCTTTGTTTTTTGTCGTAAGCGTGTCTGGATTGACCATGACTGGTCTCCGTCCCACTGTCTCCCTGCTGTTTTAGCTTTTTAAAACTTGCTTGTCTCTTTTTCCACCTCCCTCCACAGCTTGGCTTCTCAGCCCAACTTGCTCTTTGGTAGGGAGGAGGGCCTCTGCTGGTATAGTACTCTTTACACTTAAGCCACACAGCTGCAGCATGCCGCTTTCCCAAAATATCTGCTTCACAAAGGAACCTTTTGGTACTTTAACTCCAAAACAGCAGTGGTTAGTAGTAAGAAAGAAACAAAAGTATCATGGCGTCAAGCAGATAATATTTCCTTTGTTTTTAATGTACCACCAAGATGGTTCAACTAAACTAATCTGACAAAGGAACTGCTTGCAATTACTAACTGAGGAGCTAAGATTCAGTAATGGACATCCTCAGCAGAACACCATTTAGAAAGCTGAACTCAAAAGTAATAGTCAAGAAGTCAGCTACGCCAGTACCTGTTTATTCCTTCATTCTGTACTTCAGTTTGTAAAATGTTTCTGTTAAGCCAAAGTTATACTGATAGCATCACTGTTACATCACCAGGGCTAATTTCTCAGTCCTGAAAAAGCTCCTGCTGAGCTGATGAGTAGGCCTACTCGTGATTAGTAAACTGATCTTGATCTGTAACACCCCTTAAAAAAATCTGCAGTATTAATAGACTAGTATTTCATTGATAGTGCACAGGTCAACAGTCTGATTGGAGTTAAAATTCTTGAAAAGACGAACTTTTTTTTTTTCTCTTCCCAATTCTCATCCTGAGAAAAGCAGAGCATTTTGGGAAACACGGCTGCAGCTCAACAAACCGCACTGTAACCAAGTGTCTGCTTCTGGCTGTGCTCACCGTGTTGTTAGTGCTCGGGGGGTAGCCTGCCGCTCTCGCCTTCATCACTGTCACTGGACTGTTGACTCAGCCGTTTTCACTCGCCATAGCAACGGCACCCCTGTGGCACCATCATCCATCTACCTGTACCGTCCCGAGCCACGACACGCAGGTTTGATGAAGTGGGTACGAGAGAGACGGCGTGAGCATCGTCCTACCAAGGGATTTGTGTCGTTGTGTGTGTGTGTAGGTGTGTGTGTAGGTGTGTGTGTAGGTGTGTTTGTAAGACAGTACGGGAGGGAAGGAGCATTTTTATGTAAGGCAGGAAGAGTGCACAACTTTAAGTGTGTGTCAGACAGAGGAAGACAGCGAGCACATTTGAGTGCCACGGACCCAGATCGCCTGGAGGAGTCCTATCTTAAATTCCCCTCTCAGTCTGCCAGTAATTGAGGGAATATTAGAGATACAGTGGTGCAGATGGCTCATGATATGACATATTAGAACACACCCAAGGGGCGAAACGCAGTAATTGGGAGCTTCAAATTCAGATCCACCATGTCAAGCTGGAGGAGAGGGAAAGATAGAACAAGCCCAATCCAAAAAATCATGTCGACGGCGTTAAAAGGAGCGAGCCACAGCGCAGCGTCAACAGTCGGTGTCAGCCACAGTGACAGGTTCGACTCAGCCTCCAGCCAGCGGAGGAGGGTGAGGTGGTGCTGATCAAAGAGTTTTGGCAGGTAGAAGCAGAGATGGTGACAAAGACGAAAGCTTTTTTGGCATATAATTGTCCTGAGGATCTTAGGGCAGCGCAGTCAAGGAGTTAGGTGTGGATTGGTTCATTTGAAAACCTGTGAACATTTCACGCGTGAATCTAAATATTTTCTGTTTATCTGGAAAATACGTTTTATGCTGCTCTAACTTACAAAACACCAAGTGAATACAATTTATCATATATAACAATAGAACATAATTTACACTATGACGCTCTTGGTTGGCGCTACTTGGAGGTTTAAGAGAACTGCTGACAGATTTGTAAACTAATAATAATCAAGTCAAATCAAATGTGACATAATGTTAAAATGTTCCGGGGGAAACGAACAGCACAAGAGAAATTTTGGTTTTAATGCTAAAAAAAATTATGGACAGCATGAAAAAAAGCCATTAAGGAAGGAAGATCACGCTGCTGCTTTAGTTGTCTATTTGAATATAATACCGATGCCGCTCTCATAGCATGGACCATATCGGCCGGGAAAGATGCTCTGTGGCATATGCAGCTAAAAACGAACATGGCAGTGACCTTGCACACGAAAACAGAATAGAAGAGCGGAGGATGCCTAATTTGTGACCTTGTGAAAAAGATGCTCTTTTGAGTACAAGGGAAAGTAAAAGTTAGCTGCTTTCTGAGAAGGAATCAGGGGCGCACCTGGCAGAAAAAATGGACAGATGGAGATAAAAATCCACAAGCACAAAGGGAGATTTGCTCATTAAAGAGCTGTGGAAGTGGCCCAGGCATGGAGGAAAGCAACCTTACCAGATCAAGTATGACAGGATAGTATAACAGTGTAGTGTTTTTAAAAAAAAAAAAAAAAAAAACCAAGACCAGTACCCTGAACCAAAAGCCTTACAGGTTGTGTGTTAATTGTAGTCTTGGTTTGCACTGCTCCTTGGTGTGCCTAAAATTTTCCCATAAGAATAAAATACAAAGTACAGCAAAGACAAAATATAACTTTAAAATATTCCAATATTTTTAGATTTTTACACTGCAACAGATTTTCCCAGTTTTTTTTTAATAAACATAATTTTAGCAAACGACAACTAAAATATATTTGATTTCTGTCGTACTTCTTATCATATTTAAACCCTTCAAAATGTGTGATGTGTCATTCTTTCATTTATTTTAGGAAACATGTTCTTTAGGCCCTTTAATAGCTGTTGTATCACAAACAAAGAGATAAAACAGAGCAAATACAAAATGCAGATGTTCTTGTTTAGCTACTTGCATCCACTGAATGATGACTTGAGTATCTTTTTTGATGCTCCAGTATGATGTTCAGCTGTAGACCTTATGGGATCAAACCTAATATCCGAGTGTTTCAGCTGCATGGCTTACTGAATTTGCTTTAATGTGCCCTTAAATGTAGCCTTATCTGTTCTTTGTGTCTTTGTTCTCCATGTGCTTAAGTCCACACACGCCTTCGTGTTCCGAGTGTATAGTGTTACCTGGGTGCCTTTTGCTTGAAAATCCTGCTTTTCATTTTACAAGTCCAGCATATGTTTACTGAATTCTTTGATCCATTCATTTTAAAGCGACCATTCTTTTACAGTTTTGGCTGAGCTCTGTGTTCCATCCCTGCAAACTTTTGTCTAATGAAGATCTGCTCTCATGTACTTTTGATGGAGAATACGTGTAGTTGTGTAATTTCATACTGACATAATGCTTCTTGTTCTTTTCTTTCTTCTTCTATCCGTCATTTCTCCAGGCAAGTGGGAGTACAGGGTGCCGCGCTGACAGTCAACACAAACCCCAACGTCAATATCAAGTCCGAACCCGTCTCACCAAACCGTGACCGCAGCACTCCCAGCTCCACCAGTGGGGTGGCTGGAGTTGGAGTGGGCCAGAGTCAACTCCAGGGACAAGGTCTGGTGTCCATCGCCTACCCTGGTACTCTGCGTCTTGAAGCGGGAGGCCAAGGCCGCTCACCTGTTGACAGTCTCAGCAGCAACGGCAGCTCATATGAAGGCAGCGACCGAGACGATGGCACCCAGGGTCGAGGTGGGGGTCTGGATTATCACCACCAGGTCGGCGCCGGAGCCCAGCAGCCCACCATGGTCCTTCTGCGGCCCTCATCAGCAGAGCCTCAAGAACAGGATGGGACCAACGTCAAGAGAATGAGACTGGACACCTGGGTCACATAAACGGATCGATGGACAGATGGAGGATGGAGATGTGTACTTGTGGATTGTGTACATGCCCCACCAGCTCCAGCAGCCCCAATATCCACATTGCATACGCACAGACAAAATCCACCCACCACCAACCCAGTAACCTGCTGTCTACACAGTAAACCTCACATGGATACATACACAACACAAGCATGCTAACATACTCGCACATGTGGACACTCACTCGTATGGCAATGTGCAGTCACGTTTGAACTGTAATGTATTCTCACTGACATACACCAAACCCAACAAGACCAGGAATTATTTATCAAAAAAAAAAGACCATGCTGCGCATCATTCAGCTGGATTCGGATAGAAGTGAATGAGTTTGTAATCAGGCTGCAGTGGTTAGGAACTGTGGCCTGATTAAATTTGGCCACATGGACTTCTTGACAGTTTCTGGAAAAGCAGACAAGCCAAACTTGGTTTCCCAGCATGCCCCTGCCATGATTCACGGCTGGTGGCAATCTTTCACCTTCATATCTTTACTGTCTGGTAGGTTTTGATCAAATATGACAGCGCTGTATTAAAACGGTGCCACCAACGAGTCCACATCGATGTACACATCCGCCCATCCACAGTTGTATTGCTATCACTCTAGATTTTTGTTTGTTTTCTAAGAGGAGCAGCTGTGCTCTTTTTTTTTTTTCTTCTTCTTCTTTCTTTTCTTTTTTTTTAAAGCGTGGAGTTTTGTCCCTCTGTCTTGACTGTTGACATTTAGAGTTTGGATTCATTTTGAATATGAAGACACTAAAAGAATAACTTGCCTCCCTTCTCAGTCAAGTCGGCGGCTCCATCAACATGGCCGGCATTGGGTCCTGTACAAGAATGGCGACCACCAGGGGTCTTTATTTAATCAGAACCACGCAGACCAGCTGTAAAACGAGGAACGTGATTTGTTGCCGAGGTAAAAGACTGCTTTTCTTTGAATCAGGGACGAGCTGCCACAGCTCAACGACACATGACGCAGATTCTCCTCGTTTCGCCCACATCGTGTCAACTACAGATGCTGAGAAAGGTGTGTGTTTGGTTTGTTTGTGTGCGTGTGTGTGTATACGGGTTTGTTACCTCAACTGGTTGTTTTTTTTTTTTTTTTTTTTTTTTTTTTTTTTTTTTTAAACCAAGTGAATTTGGATAAATCTTCACTTTCAATTTCATCCTTGAACACACACCTGCAACGCACACAGGTGAAATTATTTTTGTGAGCAATTCATGTTTTGAATAGATAGCTGATGTTCAAAGAGGAGAATCGTGAGGTACCATGTATATAAGCAATCTGTAACCTTTGTGGCTTTTGTGTGACAGGGATAAGGTTTTTTTTTCTTTTGAAGGTTAAAAAAAAAAAATCATATTCAAGTATATATTTAAACAGCTTCAGGCGGTAGCAAGGGCAGCTCTGCATTTGGGGCAAGAGACTAGACCAGACGACAGGGATTGTATATATAAACTATATATTCGGCAGGATATCCCTTAAGGAAGTGGAAAAAAAACAAAAACAAACAAACATTGATTCTCAGTGGATCTGTCTCTTTTATATTATTATTATTTATGTGTGTATATAAAGTGTAATATGTGGACGAGCCCAGAGAGGGTGTTGTAGAGGCAGGAAGGGAAGACGTAGCCGTGGTGACTCGGACTGTTTAGAGTGAGCAATGATTAGGACTCTGTTGCTGATGGAGGGCACTTTACCTTAACTCCCACCTCTGACACGCACGCACAGCGCGCACACACTAGAGTTAGACTGATGTATTTGGCTGGATAACAACCTAAAAATGGCAGGTACATGTAACATATTGCAATTTTTATTTATTTCTCAAAATTCTCTTTTGATGTAGTTTAATTTAAGTAATTTACAAGCTACAGTAAGGGTCTCAGTGTGGTTGCCTAATTGGAGCAATTTAATTAATTAAATTAATAATTCAATAATTGCAAGATTCAATATATTAAGTTAATAGATTGAAGCAGTTTTTTAAATGAGACTTGTTATTCCCATTTCCAGCTCCAGATTTTCAAACTTAAAGTTTATCAGGGTAGCTTTGCATGACTCACGGTTCAAATAAATCCTTGTATATCTTTTTTGCAGACCCTCAGTTTATCAACTCTGTGAAAGCAGCCTCCCCTCTCCCTTTAAGCCAACTACTTTTTCTTTTCTATTTGCCTGCCCCTCACAAGAAAAAGACTTGGAATAGCAGGTAGGTGGCCATGGCCAGTGCTTTGTGTCTCAAATGACTGCTGCAACTGGCTTTGTAAAGAACCAAGAGTAGAAAACAAAAATCGAACATTTAGGGCTGAAAGGATTGGATATGTTTAGTGTGAGCTGCATACGTTGGATAGAAAGCAAGGAAAAGGATCATAAGTCCAATTTAAGGAGTTGTTTACATTTTTTTTCAAACAAAAGAGTTATGTTGTATAAAAATTGGAACAGAAATTTTCTTATAGCTGTGTAGCACTGTCTATGTCAAATTCAGTTACTAATTGTAAATCTTTCAAAGTCACTGCTGATGTAGTTTCATCTTTCAAATGAATCTTTTATGGAAGCATTTATTTGAAACCTGCTAAAAACTAAAGATTAGTAAAAACAAAAAACAAAAAAAATGCCATTCCTATTGTATCATTTAGCTAAATTAAACTTTACTGGAATTTTTCCTCGTGCAGCGACTGCCAAATATTGGGTATTTTGTGCAACTTGATGCAAAAGATTATTATCCGCTACCACCATATCAGTCAAACTCTAGAATAAATACATATAGATAGTTTATGATTAAGCAAGCCAAGGATTTCCCTGATCCCTCTTTTTTTTTCTTCTTCTCCTTTTAGAGGTTTACCTTTTCCTCCAATTAAAAGCCATGTTTCTATATTTAAAGGATCTCTCCTTCGCCTGTCACTGGTTGGCTGCAGTTTTATATTATGGAGAGTTTAAGAAGACTATGAAGGAAAAGAGAAGTGAAGGATGTAATTTTTCTACTCTATAAAGGTGGCAACGGTTGATTTAGGTTTTTCTTTTTCTTTTTAAACGTGGTGGTCAAAAGTGCAAATTCATGTATTTATTTTTCCTAAAAGCACTCTCAGCCTCCGTCCATTTGCTTGTTAAAAGCACTGGCGTTTGGGTGTCGTTCGTCGCTAAGCCGGAGGTTTCAGAATGACTCTTGATCTTTTAATGACTACCTCCCAAATCCAACGCAGACTTGTCGACTTTAGGTTTTACCGCATCCAGCCACCACATCCTTCTCATGGGCAGGCCCTCGTCACCTCTCTCTCACCCCTGTCACTCACTTGTTTTTTTTTTTTTTTCTCCCCTCCTCTCTGGAAGATTAATCTTACACCCAGACAAACAAACACACGCACACATTTCATTACACACTCCTCTTCTGTTTACTCCGTCCAGATAGCGGGTGTCAGCGCTGAAATGACAAGTCAAATTATTTTGGGGTCATTTCCATGAGAAACACAACCACCACCAACCCCCCTCCCAACTCTATTCGACTTGCAGCTTCATCTCACACACTACTGCCATCATCCGCCCTTCAGTTCATCAGTGATTTCTCATTTCCTTTTTCTCCGTCTGTCACTCACTCCCCCCCCCCCCCACACACACACACACACACGCGCACACACACACACACACACACACATTCATCCTCTGTGACAAGTCTGAGTGTCAATATTGCTTTCCTGAGTGCTTGGCAGAGTTAACATAAATCCCCAGAGTGTAAACACTTTGACTGTTAAGACTGTTGTGCCCTGAGCTTCGAACAAAAAAAAAAAGAGAAACAAAAAAAGTCTGCAAGTTGTTATGTTTCGTCCAAGAAATGAGATTGTTTGTGAGCAGGCAGGTGAGAGCCCTCGTGAAGCCCTAACATGTTCTTTAGAACAACACTAGGGGTCGCTGTAATCACACAACAGACAATCGTGCTGAGAAGGCGTTCTAAGAACTTGCATCCCCCCCCTGAAAGAGAGATATATGCTCCTGTACAATGATGTTTAGAAGTCTCACTCACTTTCCAGTGTTAATTTGTGCTGGTGACAGTCTGTTTTTAATTGTTCTCTGACAATTGATATTATTGTTATTATTATTCTTATCATCATTACCACAGCCACACTGATAGTAGCTGTCATGATGATATAGGTTTCTGCATTTTCTTTTTTTCTTTTTTTTTGTTGTTGTTTTTGTTTTTTGTTTTTTTTGTGTAGGTTAGACCTCTTGTTTTCTTTGGAATTTTATTTTATTATATAAGAATATTCTATAAATATATTTTTGTTTTCATTTTTTGGGATTTTTCTTTCTTCTTCAACAAGGGTGTTACTAATGTTGCACGATTTTTATGACATGTAACAAGCAACACACGAGTAGTGATATTAGTTTCCACGTGTGGCTGTGGATGGAATCGCTGATTGAGTCGACAAATCGCTTCAATGCTGCAAAACTTTGAGTCCAATGTACAAACCTCTGAGTCTAAAGGGGGTGGGGCAGCGTGACACGTCTAACTTATTTCTGACCAGACACAATTATGTCAATGCATGGGCGTTTCAAAACAACAGAAGTGTGAATCATGTTATAGGAAATAAAATGTAATATTGACACAAAAACACATCACACAGGATTACATAAAAAAAAAAAAAGTGAAATCAAAGAAAAAAAAAGTTTAAATAAATTATAGCTAATATATTGTGTTCGGCTAGTCTGCTTTTTTGTTGTAAAGATAATTTTGTTTTTGTTTTTGGAGAATGATATACAATTTGTGTATATTTTCATAAATAAAGTATGCACTGATATGTTATTACAAATTCTATACTGCTTTTACAAAAAAAAGTGTTTGTTATTGTACCAAAGTATCCATTGGTCCCCTCTTACCCTCCCCTTTTTGCGTATGTTTTACCGTATTTTATATATTAAATAGACAAGTTGACCTACAGAAAAAAGTTTGAGTTTGTGTAACTTATTTGGACTCCTTTTTTTTAGTCTGATTTGATGCATCATGGTGTTGCCACCACTAGAGGGCACCAGAGTGTTTGGTATTAGTGTTTGTCTCCAGTTTTCAGAGGCTTAAAAGTAACAGGACAGACCAATATGATTTTAAATATATGGAGTGATTTTAACACTTGGATGAAACTTCTTTGTTATCAGTGACTGATTAAGTGTAGATGTCTGCATAACAATGGCTGTAATACCTAAACAGTTAATGCAACAGTTTTGTTAAAACCTGTTAAATTAAAGCTACAAGTCTGTGTTTCAGACACATCTTAAGTTCTCATTTTAAAAACAACGTGACAGTATACAGAGTGCGTGTCATTCTCAAAATACTTATGGACTTACAGTACTGTACAAAAGTTAGAAAAAATACAAGAATATTTGAGTCCGGGGAAGCTAAATATAGAGAAATGAGGGGTGGCCTGAGAGTTTTGCAAAGTACTGTAACTGCCACTAAGTGCAGAGCAATAAAATGTGATGTGTGACTGCTCCGCAAAGGAAAAATATTCACAGCTTTTGTGGGGTTTTTCCACATTTGAACCCAATGATAAAGGACAGATAAAGCTAAATGTTTCAGAAAGTTTCTTTTATTTATATTGAGCCATCTGAGACTAATCGCATATATACATGAATAGAAAACTGAACTTACACAGTGGTTGCCTCACTGCAAGAATCTGCTGGGTTCAAATACACCAGCCAGCTGGGGCCTTCCTGTGCATGTTCTCCCCAGATCTGCATGGCTTCTCTCGGGTTACTCTGTCTTCCTCCCAGAGTCCAAAGACATCCATGTTAAGTTAATTAGTGATTTTAAATAGGCTGTAGGTGTGAATGAGAGCCTCAATGGTTGACTGTCTCTCTGTGTTAACCCTGTGATAGACTGATGATCTGTCAGAGCTGTACCCCACCTCTTGCCCTATGACAGCTGGGACAGGCCCTAGCTCAGCCACAATCCTGAATTAGATAAGCGGAAGAAGATGGATGGATGGTGCTTAAGAACAATTTGGCAGGGTGGTTTCCTGCTCCCTGTTGATTCCAGTCTAGTGTTTAAAGTGAAGTCATCTGTTTCCAAGAAAAGTGGCACAATACACTAAACACTGAGCTGAAGAGGCTTCTGTTTTAACCATTAAATATAAGAAGCAGCCTGCCTAGTGGATGCAATCTACTTCTAAAGAGGGTTTTAAAAATATGTTAGTACATTTGAACTTACTTGGCTTTCTAAAACAACATGCTGATTTCCTGGAGTTAAATCGCAAGAAAACAATTTGTCCAATTATCTTAATATAACAAGCAATTATTCCTTCGTCTCAACATATGTCTCAAAATCAAAGATAATTGCTTTGTGATGATGGGTAAACAAAGCTTTACAGTATGTGGTATCAAAGGATAATTATTTGGCGATTACAGGAAAAACAATGTATGACAACTTTAATGAGCTTCAGAAACACAAGAGAAATAATTAGACGCACACCTTCCCAAGCTCATTCTACCTGCCAGTGTGTTAAAGTCTATTTTTATTTCGCAGCCTACAAACTGAGAGTGCAGCAGAGTGATTTGCAAAAGTGCGATTGGAAGTACATCTTGAAGATGTGATGAGCGTATAAAATGATATTTGAAACAAATGCCAGAAATTAACAATACAGCTAAATAAATGTTTCTACACATGTCTATATTATCCATAGTCAGCTGTTGCTTTGCACATATATATCCCACAGTTAACAATTTGTGTTAACATCTGTATCTGGAAAGCAATAATGCTACTTGGTGGCGCCATACTGTATGGATTCACACATTCGCCTAACAAAAACACACCTGCTTCAGTCTCAAGAGGAGATCCAATTCCCTTGGGGATTGTGTCAGGAAAGGCATCTGGCATAAAAATCTGCCAGGTCAAATATGTGGAGCTACTTTCCATGAATAGCAGCATCTTACACAGCTGCTTTCAGGAGCATTTGCATGTAGCTATGTAACTGTAGATCACAATGTGCCCACGAATTCAAATGATTTCAACGTGAAAACATGCCAACATGAACTTTTTTCTGAGTATTTTATTTTCAAGAAATAAACCTGAGGGATAAATGACGCAATCGCAGAAGTGCCAAAACCTGTAGTTCCTCACTCAAAAAGCCTGAGTGTTCTACACTTTGAAGAAATCCAGTCTGCACAACAGATCGCTACATTCCCTGGACACTTTATGAGGTACACATTGCTAATAATGGGATGGATTCTCTTTTGCTTTTAGAATTCCTTTAATTATTTGTGGCATAGATTCAACAAGGTGATTTTAGTTCACATTAACATGAAATCATCAAAAATTTGTACCAAGCAAAGTGTTAAAGAAACTATGCCAGTATTTAATATTGCTGATATATAGTACCAGGCTTGTACAAACCAAGTAAATGTGTATTTTATAAACCCCAATATGGATATTTCTCTCTCTCTCTCTCTTTTTAAATATGTTTTTTAATGTTTCTTTATATGAATGTACAGTACAGCACTAAAGTGATAAAGAGGAAGATCACAGCCTGCTTTTTCTGTCAGGGGGTAGATTAGTGATGTCTGTAATTAGTCGTAGCATTCCTTTTTTCTTACGAATGGGCTTCAGGACAAAAAGACATTTAAATAGTTGGTTGGGTATGTGAGACAAAAAGGGGATACCCACACAATTGCTCAACCAACCCAACTCAGAACTGCTTGAACTGACCGCAGGCTGTCATCTGGCACGTTCAGCTGGCTTGTCCACAGCAATGATCAGGTGCATGTCTCAGATAGACTCATATTCTCCTGGCTCAAGAGGCTGCTAATAATAACCACACACGCCCTCAGACAGATCAATCAAAAGTCATACTGGACAGTCCAGGCATTGTCTGCGAGACATACCACCCCACTTCCTACTGCTGAGTCATGAAGGCAGCCATTTTCTGACTGTAATCATATCTTTCTAGAGCTTACTGTTCACTGTGTGATTTGAATATGTATAGTAAAAAAAAAAACTATACATGTGATTTTTAAATTTTGTGTTCAGAGTGTAATTTGAGGTTGATCAGAAAATGAGAAGTGAAAGAATTATGACTCAGCTTCTTCCCCTTTACCTCTTATATGTGTCTCTCTTTATGGGAGTGGACTGTCGGGCAGCTAAAGTCTAACTTCATTTCTGCGCACTAACTGAATTACTGTGTGGACATCTGGCAGAAACACACAAAGCTATATCAATAGAGGAACTGAACCACCTCTCCTCTGCCTACGCCTCATTCACCTAACGCTGAACTGGACATAAAATATTATAATATCTAATAATCAACTCATAGAAACGTGAAATGAATATGAAAGATATGGATGTAATTTGTAGGACTGTATAATTCTTGTATATATGTATAATATCAGATGAGATCACATTAAATGGTTTCTGAAGCATTTAATATAATTTTATTAAAAAGTGAATGGACATTTGAATCTGTCATTTTGTGAAGACTACAATAGCTTCTACTACTATTCAACCAGCTGAATATGAACTCAGAACTACAGGTCACAACTTTTGCTAATATTGTTCTCGTGGAGGATTAGAGCTTTGATTCCTGTGTCATTCCTGCAGTCTCACTCATCCTAGATTATTAAAGCAACTTGCAGCTGTCATCAGCAGATTGCACAGCGCGGTGCAACTTCTGTTCTATTTTAACACTGCCTGGAGCCTGATGGTTTGATAGGTTGGATATGATAGTGATATAATATGCTCAAGAGTCTTTAAGCCTTGTCCACACACAGATAGATGCTTCTGTTTAGGCTGGACAGAGCAGGGTTGAGATGCATATGGAATATTTGTTTTAGAGGAACAAGGTGGAGAAAATGAAAAACAAGTGTAATACTTAGAGGAGATAAATAATAGATCATTGGAGTGCAACAAGAACCTAATGACTTACTAATAATATTGGCTTTAGAGGGTCTTATGAGTTAGTCAATGTAACAAAACATAGAAAGTTAACATACTGTGCATGGTCTAATCTCCAGAAGTGTAACAAGAAGTAGCAGCACAATACTGACCACACCCAGCTAAAAACATTCAACTTGAGTTTGCAGTTTGGGTTTAAGGAGTTGGTGTGCATGACTTTAGCTTGTATAAGTGGGGTAGGTTTACCTCAGGTGGTGGAGCAGGTCATCTACTAAAGGTTGGTAGTTTGATCCCTGGCTGCTCCATTCTGCTCTCCAATGAGGCAAATTGTGTAAAGAGCCATGAGTGCTCAGAGTATAAGCGTGTTATATAAAATCATATATAAGAATTAGTCCATTTACCATTAAAATTTTGCATACAGGCATTGTTGTATATGTTAATTAACAGGAAGTTCATGCTGGAACTCATCTCTGCTGACGGTTACATGATTTTGTTGTTTATTCAGTTGTCGGGTTTTAAGCTTGTCAGAGACGTGTGGGGATTTATGTTTTAAGCATTTAGTTTATGTTTTATGTGATGATCAGGTTAGACTAATTGCAAGAAAATTAGCTTTGGTTTCTAAATTATTGTAGCACATTAATAAATTACAGTTATGAGGTCAGTGGCCTGAGTGTTAACAGGACAAATATTTCTTTAGTTTGTGACAATAAAAAAAAAACAACTGCGTAGAGAAAGTGTTTAAAATGTAAAGTGGGTGAGAGATTCTCTGTTGAGAATCTGAACCAGCAGTTTCACCTTTTTCATTGTTTTATGGTAATTTATTCAGCACTGAATAACACAGCAAGACATCTCACAACTGAGCAAGATTCAGTGCTTATATTTATGGTCCCCAGAGAAAAACTATTCATTGATATTATTGATGACATCCTTTGATACTATGCAAGTTAACGCTCTGTGCACATCACCATTTTCCATTTGGGGGATTGATTAAGGATAAAATTAAAGATAGCATAGTTCAATATCTAATAGCAATATTAAATTGATTGTTTGAATTTGAAAAGCAAATTTATGACCTCAGAAAACAGACACTTGAATTTCTTTGGCTTGTGTCTCATGCATTTATTTTAAAGACAGCTGCATGTGACACAATGGATGAGTGTTGATTTATCTCTTGCTGGACTTTAACATTGGCACCATCTGTTTACTTAGGCTATATGGCTCATATGTCCATGATGTCTTTCATGATGTAAAGGTGGTCTGAAGTGGGAGAAACCTCTTCCTTGGCTCTGTAGCTGGCTCCTCCATTATTCATACCAATCAAGAGTAAATCAATGGAGATGGATGGTGGTTAGCAGATGACAACTGGGGCACATGTGTGCAAGTACTACCACAAAGAGTTCAATTCTCTTATAATGGATTTGTAGAAACACACCTCCCCCATGTTAATCAACAGTGACCAATAATCAATAATTGGTCACAGCTGTACCTTTGGTTACCAGTGTTAAAACTAACAAAGAATTTCAATCAAATTGTATGTATTCCTTTAAGGTAGTTGCCCTTTAGAGAATAAAATTATGGCAGAAATCCAGAGAAAGTACCTGTGGTTCAGTTTGCAAGAAACTGGAACACAGCACAAATTAAACCCACCACAACTGGCTCTAAAAGTATTTTGTGTTTCTTATGGTCTGCGGGGTACCCAAACATGCTGTAGTTGTGCTGATAACTTACCTCAAACACAACAATACTTCATTAGTAGCCCAGATTGTGATCACTAGGGAGCTTGTTAGTCAAAACTTGGAATGGAGTATACACATGTTGTTGACAGTATGTTTAACCCTCAGCAACAAGGTTTTTCTATGTTAAGCTGCCAAGGAATATAATGATTCATGCTGCCATCAAAAGACAAATCCAACCACGAAGATGAATAGTGGTCACCGCTGATTTGTGCCAAGTTTCTTCAAATCTGAAAACAGAGACAGGCTTACTTTAACTACACAGACACTTGCATATGTGCAACGTCAAAATTTAAAAAGGGGAGATACCAATATGTCACATTTTAATTATTAAACATAATGTGGTTTGTAGTCAGCAAATAGCAAAAACTATATGCTATGTGAATAGCTTTTGTAACAGATCTTAAATAATGAAATAGTGAAATAAGTGAAATTAATGCACAGATGGGACACAAGCCCAAATCAACTCCATTTAGCGAATGTCTCAGCTTATGTGTAGTTGCTCTTGCTGTTCTCCTCTTAACAGATTAATACAATTCTTCTAGTTTTATTTAGTGACTGAAGAGAGAATGTCTTTGGTAGAACAGCTCTATTGATGGGTGGAGAATAGGAGCATGCCAGACAGCTGCTGTAATGCCATTCCAGCTCTTCAGCTTTGTCATCCTGAATACAACCGTCCGCAGTTTCCTTCCTAACTGAATCTCCCATGGGGCAGATATGGGCAGTGAGGAGGCGAGCACCCACTGAAATAGCCATCATTGTTCGGTAAACTGACTAATGAAAGACATGAGGGGGGTAGGGGGAGTGGGGGCGGGGTTGTGAAGGAGAGGAGATGAGGTCATACATTGTTCTCTTTCGTACTTTTCCCCTGGTCGCCTCATGGGATGGCTGCATGCTTGCGGAGAGCCTCGGTGGTGCTTTGTTGTCTCGCCTGCTTCGAGGTCAGTGAAAACTGGGCTGTTGCCAAGTCCAGGCACATACGAGCTTTACTCCCTTCTTCCATGCAAACCCCAAAGGAAATGGAGATGGATGTTGCTGGAAGGCGGCAAGCAGCTGCTTTTCTTGACCTTCTCTTAAGAATACAGCTGTACTCTAAAGGAAAAGTTCAGCACTTTTGAGAGGCTTGTCTCATTCACATCAAACAGCTTTTTGTTTGATCTGATTTAAACCCAAATATAATCTACTGGTCATTTATTTGTTATTAAAAGCTTAATTTTCTTATGTTGGATTCTAGCCTGCAGGAAGGTTCTGTAAAAATGTGTAAAAAGTTAATAAATTCAGGTGCTAACTGATATGTTTTTGTAAAAGGCTAATAAGATGTTAATAATGTTTACCAAAAACAAACTTGACCATTAAAATATTTCAGTTTAGCTTTAACCTTTACTAGTGATAAGTAGGAGTATATTTACACCAGTAAAAAATGTCATTGTGATGTGGAATTAAATGCATGGATGAGGGGCACTGTGGAAGCAAATAAGTTCAAAAAGACAAAAAGACAGAATGTCTAGAAGCTATTGTTTATTTTGGAACTGGAACTGTACCGCAGTGTATTATATATTTTCATGAATGGAAAAACCTTTATTCTTTGAGATCAGCCAAATACAAACACAACTATCTGCTTATCTAAACTGATTTATGCCATTTTACCACCAGTTATTCATTTTACATGTGTAAAACATGCACCAAGTCAACTCTGGTCTAGTTAAATGAAATAACTCACTAACAGAAACACTAGCTGCCTGTCGTTTCTTTGAATAGTAGCTCGACAAGTAATTCTACCCTTCTGCTATTATTGATTCCCACTAGTCAGTACAATCAGATTAGCAAACAATCAATAAATGCTTTGACTTTCAAATGACATTCTTTGTTCTTTCATCGTGCCGTTCCCTCATGCAAAAGCCCCCAATCTTTTTCCACAGCATGCACACTAATTGACTGAAACCTTTAAACAATTAGGAATGAGGAAAACGTGAAACACAGCAAATGCTCAGTATGTTTGTAGACAGAATTGGCACATTGGTGGTTAGCGTCACTAAGGAGCGCACCAAGGCACAACTTTGGTTTTAAAGAAAACACACTTTTGACTAACACTACATCTAAAACTTCACACATTTTTATGCTGGTTCCTCTCCAGATGACCACAATTCAGCTTCAGCTTCAGACTCCTCAGAATGAACCAACTCCCCCTCGCTAACATTTCTACCCAACACCTGCTTTACTTGTTTATCCATTTGTTCCTGCTCGCTCTTAGTAGTGAGCGCTGACTCAATATCCACCCTGGACTTGCCGTTGAAGGCATTCTGGTTTTTTGTAATCTCCCAGACTAGGTTGTCAACAAATCCCAGATTCTCATTAGTTTGCTCAGCTGCTTCATTGCAGGCATCAGCTGGTTCACAGGTGGCACCGCTCTCTAAAGAGGACACCCAGAAGTCACTCTTTATGCCAGAGGAAAAGAGACCATTGAGCCCATTGTTTGCTGGATCATTTGCCTTAAAAATACCATTTTCATCAGCCGTACTTTCATTGGGAATCTCAAGGGGCTCCTCCTGGTGTATAACATCATCCTCGTTTGGGGTTTCTGGCACTTTTTGACATTTATCATCATATTCAATCTCATCCCTGGCTTCAGAATCCTCTCTTGGGTCTCCTAGAACTTCCCATTCAGCTTCAGGAAGCTCCTGGCAATCTTTATCACTCTCATCTTGTTCTTGAGACTGACCGATAACTTCAAGAGGGAAAGCATCTTTTACCTCGTCCTGAGCTGCCATATCCTGCACATTTTCCTCATCTGTTGTCACGAGTAACACAGAATTTGGATCCACTGAGTTGTTGATTTCTTCCATCTCAGGACTGCTCATAAATTTGCTAAATCCAGACTGATCTTCTGCTATATCAGCATGCGTCACCATGGACACATTAGGCCCACCCTCTTCTTCTCTTTTCTCTGGGGTATCTTTCACTTCTTGATCTTCATAGTGGATGTCCTCTACATCCAGAATGTCTATGTGATGCGTCATATCCGCCAAATCACTGACACTTGGGTTTTCAGAAGTTTGATCGATAATTGTAGTGGAAGATACAAGTTCATGGTTCACCTTTGTTCCAGTCTCACAGTAAGACATGTCCTCTTCTTCCTCTGTTATCTCACGGTCAGACTCGTCATTCGTGTATAGCAGTTGGTCGCCGTCTTGCTGCTGCGCAAAGTGAGCACTAAAACTGTCTGTGCACAGATTTTCTAATTCCTGCTCCACAAGTTTGTCCGTTTCCAACTCTTCGTCATAGGCTACATTTGCAGGTACCATGTGTTCTGTTAGTTCTTCAGTTTCTTCATCTGAATGTCCCTCACGGCCATCTCTGATCCCTTCTTCTGCACTTTCTTTATCATTCACCTGGATAACGCGCTCACTTACAGTTGTACCGTCATCATCATCCCCATCTTTGATATGAGTGTAACTCAGATTATATTCATCATCCATTGTTTCTCCCTCAACTTCTTCACACAGATCTTCCATTGTTCCAAATTTCTTTGCCTTGCTTTCACTCCACGTTCCAGTTCCTGTCTCTCCGATCTTTTTTTCCTGCTCACCTTCACTGGACTCACTCTCATCCATGTGTGACGCCTGAGTGTTGGCATCAGTCTCATCGCTTTTGTATCGGATCAGAGGACGAGTATCAGCCAGAGTGTTATCCTGAGCATAACTGTCACCCTCCACCTCAGTCTTCCAAGACATGGAAACATTTTGAGAGTCTTCATCATCATCATCTCCTTCATTATCAGGAAGTGGAACGAGTTCTTGCTCTAATACAGCGTGCTCTTGGTCATCTGCTTGCTTGTCAATCAGGGAAGAAGTCATAATGTTGCCTTGCTGTACAACTGTAGCAAAATCCTGCATAATGCTTCCTTTCTGCTCATTCACTTGTTCTCTTGCTGATATGTCCTCCTCTGGTTCAGCATGTTGTCCTTTTACTTCATCATTTGTAATGCAATCGTCTTTCTTTACATCAGTCTTCCTCTCTATTACACTATCCCATGTATCCATCTCTTCTCCATCAGGGTATAATTTATCTTCGACATCCATTTGGTTTGTCTCTATCATAGAACAACTTATTTCTTGTTTTATTTCAGTTGGATCGACATCATTTGTAACATTTTCATCTAAATTTTTATCAACAGCTTGGTTAAAAAAGCATTGAGATTCTGGGCTGCAAGGCCTGGATTCGGGTGTCGGTTCGAGCACTGCCTCTGTTTCAGAATCTGAACTCTCTTCTTGAATATGCCCTGTATCTTTGCCTGTACACACTTCCCTTACACATGCATCAAGTGGATCCTGTTGCTTATATTGCTCTTCAGCTTCCCCTAACAAAGCTACATCCTCATCAGACTCATCTGGGAAACTGCTGGGCTCTTCTTTCAAATTTGCATGATATGGTGTATATCTGGGTGCTGTAAACTGGTGACGGCCAACTTCATCATTAAAGGATTGCTCAGTGCTGAGGGTAGATTCAACCTGACAACTGACAACTGACTCAACAATTGGCCTTTCATCAGAGCATTTAACATCAACATCGTTCCAGTCTGCTTCCTCGTCCCCTGATGGTGCTTTAGCATTAGTTTCTGGCTCATTAGGAGGCGACAAAGGCTCAGCATACGTGACTTTTTCACAAACTTCCTGTGGTCTGAAATTTTCAACAGCTCCATCCTGCATTATTTTTGGATAAGGGGTTTCCCATGTTTCTGCCTTTCTTGCATCAGGACATTTCTCTGAAGTCTTTGGTGTTTCATTTGACGTTACAGGTTTTCTACTTAAAAATAGAGTGGTAGACATTACTGTTGGTTCTGCTATGCTGCGAATTGATGAGAGAGAAGTGGTTTTGCGGTTAGCAGACAGCTGAGTCTGGTAATTCTTTTTAACCCCTTGAGAACTGAAAACTGCATCTGTGGAAGACAAGAGTGCAGCTCATGAATACACAATGACCTTAGCTACTGTAATAATAATGATGTACAACAATCATTTCAACACGTGTCATTTAAATGTTACTAACCTAATCCTTTAATCCTGACAGTTTTTCTACATGCTGAGGTATCTCCACAAAACATTAGTCAGTGTGTGTACTTTTCTGAGGAAAACTGGCATCTACAATGCGTTTTTAAATGTGTATTGAGTATGTGTATTGTGTGCTGTCAACCGGGTTTGGACACTAATGGGGAGATATTGATCGCAGTTTCCTTTCTCTGCTGTCTAAGTTACTGGAAAGCAAAGCCATATGGCTCAATAACCTTTGGGGACTGTCATAGGTGGCTTGCATTACAAGACCCAAAGTGCCTACCTCAGCCCTTTTAGTCAAGCCCCCCCCCACCAGCACCAGTCTCCAGTGTGACTAACGTGATTACAACTGAATCAAACATGTCTCCCTCTCTGAGGAGCCTTTACTTAGAATAATTTCAGCTATACTTTGAGAAAGGATGAGTTTTAAAGTAGTAAGAAGAGTGGACAAAAGCAAGAGGATTAATGTGACATGCTGTGGTTCTAAACAAGCCAGAGGTAAAATCAGTGGTGATGATGCTGCGGATGTGTTAATACAGTTTACTTTAATTACCTGTGATGGAAATGTTTCTTGGCTGATTTAACACAGACACGTCTCCCCTCAGGCTTTCACCATCCAGCAAAGCTCTGTGGAGATAGACAACAAGACACAATTACGTCCTGAGGTTCCCGGATAAGATTTGGAGGATGCAAACATGATGCTGCACATTGAGCTGTGGGTGGGAAGAGGAGCGAAGGGAGACTCTAGCTGTTCTCAAGCAGAAAGAAAAGACTGAGGTCTGTTGTTATGGTAATGAAGGAAAGGCAGTGCCATTGAGGAGCCATCTGCAGTGCACAAACCTCCTCACATACACAACAACAGGGGGGACTCTCATGAACACACATACGATGACAGCAGATTTTACAAGCAGCTCATGCAGCACTAATACAACTGTTTCCATTCTCATGTTTGAACCACTGTGGTTTCCATTCCAACACATACTTAAATAATTAGCTCTATTACAAAATAATTTCTTCTTTTTGGCATAGAATCACAATTGAACATGGTATAAATGACATTCAGATTTGTCCTCTAGTAATGTCCTGTCTCCATCTGCCCCCCTACGCTGTAATTCTAGACTCCCATAGCTGAGAAATTGGTAGCTTCTCACTAAAGGGTGAGGGTCAATATTTTGAGGGTGGGGTGGGGATGTGGGCTATAGAGCTTCATAATGGATAAGTTACTCAGTTCAAGGCAACAGAGGCTGCTGCTTCAAAGAAATGACCTTCCAGACAGGCTGCTCCCTCCGCGGGCATCTTTTCCTTTGTCAGTTTCTCTAACTACTGGAAGAGACAACATATACCCTGTTACTGAGCTTCTAAGTGGGTTAAATTAATCATGCAACACATAGTTTACATGGTAAACTGAGCTAATAGCTAAGCTGTATGCATGTGGAGTTTGAGTCAGTTTGCAATTCAAAACCTATTTAAGTAAATCTTTAAATCATATTTTTTCCACGTCAGTTTGGTTCATTCTTAGAGTTTTGCAGGAAAGCAAAAACACTAATTGTTTTGTGCATTAATAACCAATTTACAGACAAAGACTCTTTCTGAAAACTGATTTTGGAAATATGATAATTTAGCCATTTAGTGAGATTCTTCGAACACCTATCAAAAACACATGAAGCTGCACTTGCCTCTAAGCAAGTCAAAATCAACTGCAAGGTGCAGCCCCAACTGTCTGACATCAAGCAGCTCAGTGTTTCAGATCACCCTACCTGGTGAAGCAATATAGTTTTTACATTGCACTGTAAAGCACTGATGCTATATAACAGCAACCTGGATACGGGACGTCTAAGTCAATGCACAGGCCGACTTCTTTAAATAGAAAACGTACGCAGATCAGTCTAATGTTTCATTTTAAATCACAAAGAGCATGAAGCATCTTCAGCCACAGATAATACAGAAGGAAGGGGGGCTGGCAGACACAGCATTAGACAGTCTCTTTATTAATAAATAAAACAGAAGACCTTCTGCAAACTGTGTGAACCTAATGCAATAGTGGCATTGCGAAATCAGGTAGTACTGCTGATGAAATAATAACTCACAATAAATTTGACAGAGATAAATATGATAATTTTGTAACCACTAATCTTATATTCTGTTACTGAAGCACACAAGACAAACTTTATTTCACTTTGAAAGATACTCCATATGCAAAGTAACCCATTTCTTTGATACATTACACACTCATGAAAAAAATAGTAAAAAAAATTCTAAGGTAAAGTACACTTTAGCTTCTACTTCTTCTATCAGGTAGAAAAATAAGTGTTAAGGGTGCTTTAGAATTGACAGTGCAACAGGCAGTTCAGTGTACCTGTATGTTGCTACTTCGAGACCTAGAGACATTTTCAGCTGCGTCAGGCCTCGGTTCTCCATTATGATATGATCGATCTGTTGACCAAGCTCATGCTTCTCCACCTCTAAGGACTCCAAGTGCTCCTGCCAAAACAGGAAGCAGAAGAGGAAAAGGAAGAGGTTAAAAAAAGCATTGGAAAAGAATTCAGTGTTGTGCTATATTAAGGAGGAATAAATCTCTTTGTTCTTTTGCTTGTTATATGTGGTGGGTTGTTTACAGGCTTTTATTATTACTGCATCTAAGTTATTCAACCTGTTTTACTTATCACACTAGCATGCTTTTAGATTTACACACTGTTACAAGCAATATAACTGCCTGCTAGTGATCTGGGACCTCAGTGGGAGAAAAAGAAATGCCATAAAAAGTATTTAGTGTGGGTGCTTCACCCCTCAGACCTAACTGTGACCCAGAACTAATCCCATCAACCCCAGCCTATAAATATGTAGCCCCCAGTTGCTTTCATAACCAAATGTGTTCATTTCATCAGCATATAAAATGTGGATGCCAAGGGAGCAAAATCCCTTGGGGGGGGAGAGGACTCATAAATGCTTCCAAAAGCCTTTAGTGGAGCTTCTTGCGTATTTTGCTGGAGGCCTTGAATATTTCCAGGAAAATCTACATTCAAATAAAATGTATCTAGTATTCTTGTTCTTTTTACTGAGTATTTGATCTCTTAGGACATGGCTAGTCAAATGTAGTGACAGTAGATATCCACAGACTCTATTTTGTCCAGCTGTCACGAGTCACATGTTCAAATTCCACTGTGGTTTGTCCATTTGTTATCTTAGACTGTGACATTAACCACAATGACTTATTGCATATTTCACAACCAACACCCAATGATTTTGTTGGCATTCTTTTCCAACCAGTCAGAAGTTGCCTAATGTGTGAATATGCGGAACAATTTTCAGTTTCAAAGGGTAATAATTGGATTGAATATCATGTACATTCAACTATTGCAACTGTTGTAATAACTGTTGCATCCCAACATGTATGGATTGTTTCTCTCACCTGGAGCTGCTGCATCTCTTGGCTGTATTTGTCTGTCTGCTGGGCAACAGTTTTCTCCAGATGCTGTCTGATTTCCTGAGCTGAGATGATCTCCTTCTCCAGGGCTTGGAGCTTCAGCTGGCTCTCACGTTTCTCCTGGCCCACTTGGGTCAAACGGCTCCTGGCCTGGTTAAGTGACTCCTCTAACCGAGTCAGCTGGTCCTGATAAGCCTCTGCTGCCTCCTGCCATGCTCTGGTGGCACTCTGAGAGTATTCATGCCCCAGCTGAAGGAGATTCGGTGTATGGTTGCCCTTTTGAGAAAATGTGTAAGATAATGTAGCTCTAGAATGGGTCAGTGTGGCTTCCAGGTGGGCTACATCCTCCCCATGTGTTTGGATCAGGAGTCTCATCTCATGCTCCAGCTGGTTGACCTTCTCTCTAAGCCAAATCTGTGCCCTCTGTTCCTCCTCCAACTCCTTCCTGCTTTGCTCCAGCTTTGTCTTGGCCTTCACTTTTTCTTCAGCCTCCCTCTGTCTCCACAAGTCCAGCGCTTGAAGTTCCTCAGTCAACTTGCCAACTTCCAACTCTGTGAGGACCCTATCTCTCCAGACTGCATCTACTTCCAGTCTTGCCTGCCGCAACTCTTCCTCCAGGCCTCTTCTGCGTGTCAAAGCACCTTGATTATTGTGTCTCATAGCTTGTATCTCCTTTGCAAGCAGCATGTTTTCCTCCTCTAGGAGTTTAACTCGGTTCAGGTAGGTCCCGAGTCGTCGATTTAGGTTCAGCATCTGCTGCTTCTCCTCACCCAGGTGGTTGGTGTGGGTGGTCCTTTGTAAACTGTGGAGCTCCATGTCAGTGTTAAAAATAAGAGATATGAAAAACTGAAGCCTCACTCAAAGGTATGCTGATTAGAAATTGGCAACTGCCTATATCCCTGTATCCAGGCCTGAGACAGCGTGAGAGTGAGGCTTCTGGGAGACCCCTGAAATGTGACTGTCTGCAAGAGGGTTTCCTTTCATACTAGGCTTAATGAAGGGGCCGGGCACATGGACAAAAGGGGAGGGGGGTGGAGAGGGAGGAGACTCAAGGCTGGAAAGGGAGAGGAGGGGAGAGGAGAGGAGAGGAAGATGGATGGAGTGACTAAGTGGGATGAAGGAAAGCAGATATGAAATGAGATAGAGGGTTGGAGTAGCAGGGGTGGATATAGCAGTGAAAGGGCAGAGAGAGAAGCAGTGATCTAATTTATAAAATTAACTCTTTCACCACTGGCACTTTTTTCTAGCTGAATTTGAGCTGAGCCATGGAACCTTCCATACTTCCCTCTCCTCTGTATCCCACTTTATTAGGAATTTAAACCTTTAAAGGACTCAGTGTCAATACGTTTTTAGTTTAGACTTCACAGTATTAAGCAGACTGAAACAAGTGATCT
The DNA here is from genome assembly GCF_000239375.1 of Pundamilia nyererei. Classification (NCBI taxonomy): domain Eukaryota; kingdom Metazoa; phylum Chordata; class Actinopteri; order Cichliformes; family Cichlidae; genus Pundamilia; species Pundamilia nyererei. Next base: position 325,411 of record NW_005187491.1, read on the forward strand.
TGAAAACCCTAACCAACAGTTAATACACATTTTTCTTTAAATAAATCTGACTAAATTCACAGTGACGTATATGAATCGTTAACCCTGATAATGCAAAAATAATATGAGCTTATGAAATCCATAACCTTAT
>NW_005187491.1:326948-328494 GCF_000239375.1 Pundamilia nyererei
TATGATGAAGTAAAGGTGCAAAATAAGGCAACAGAACAAACTCCTGTTACAAATGGTGAGTAGTCAAATGAAAAACATGAAAGCATTTCTTCTTTTTTCCCCACCTGGTTCTTTTGCCATCAGAATTGTTGTCTAAAGGCCAAGAAAGATGCCCAATGGATTCACTCTACCAAGTGGACCATCCCGGCCTTGCCATATTGGTCCATTTGAAAAGAAAGAAAAAGCGAAAGAAAAAGAGATTAATCAACTCAGGGTATTTATGTAATATTTTCAGTATAATGGATGTGAAGCCACACACTAATATTTTCACTTCCCATTTAAGCAACCTCCACCAAAGATTACAATGTGACCAAAAAAAGAAAAAAGATTTCAGAAGAATGTAATGAAGCATATTTAAAGGTTTTTAAGGCAGTTGATCCTTTCTTCCTCTTAGGCAATAGTTATAAGACAGGGGGAGAACATGGATTAAAGATACTGTAATGTTAAGTCCAAATAATGAAATAAGCATTAGAATGTCCTGTTATTTGATAACTTGTGATTACTAATTCATTTTTAAACCTTTCAGTTAAAAAGGAAGAAACAGTATATGATGAAGTAAAGGTGCAAAATAAGGCAACAGAACAAACTCCTGTCACAAATGGTGAGTAGTCAAATGAAAACCCATGCAACTGAAAACATTTCTTTTGCAATATTTTATTTAAATTTTTCAATATAGAAAACCCCATCAACAAACAAATAAATACAGCTCAGGTGCTAAGGCAGGGCAAGAAGACAAGAAATAGCACAGTAATAATAAAAACTACCAGTATCAAGAGTAAATCAAATATCATGCATTTGTAACAAACAGAGAAACCACAGCGCCATGACACATGTTCATATAACCAGGGCTTTCCCAAGGTAATTAAAAAACAGAGTCCAGGATTTTGAGAAAACATTTACTGCAGAAGTTTGTAGGTATCGAATATTTTCCATTTGTATGACTGATAGCATGTAATTGAGCCAGACATTGAAGGAGGGAGGAACATCAGACTTCCATTCCTTTAGGATAAGTCTTTTCGCAACCATCATTCCAAGATCGACTGGTACCCGCGTAGTTGCAGGAATAGTTCTGGAATGTATGCAACCAAAAACTGCAAGACGAAGATTCCGGAAGCTTTAGAGTACCAATCAAATAATCTTGACCAGAAATTAGTCAATGAGGGACAATGCCATAAAGCATGAGCCAGTATTCTATCTGATATTTTACATCTGTCACATATGGGGGAAGTTGAAGAATACATTTTGTGTAGTCGAACCTTGGAGTAGTGTAGCTGATGGACAACTTTAAATTGTATTAATTGATGTCTACTGTTAAAAGGGCAGGAATTAATTTTGGATAAGCACTTGTCCCACATTGATTCCAATATTTCTATACCCAGTTCATCCCTCCAAGCGTCTCTTATCCTCATAATCCACGCCTCAACACTGTCATCAAACAAATGTACAATTGTAGAAATCAGATGTTTGGAATAAGGAGGGCTCAGGAGCACATTAAAAAAGTTGTGTT
>NW_005187491.1:329638-330889 GCF_000239375.1 Pundamilia nyererei
TCTTGTAATAAATCTTTTCCATCACTAGCAACATGCTGGGGAATTCTGTTACTAATTATGGTCCTTCGATTCTACTGTGAGTATAACTTTAAAACTACACTTTGGTCTGATGTGTGTAAGGGCAAAGTAGTGTGATGTTTTATATTTGATTGTGTTTTTTTTAACAGTTATTGTTACACTAATTTACAAGAAACATATAAATATATTCAAACCACTTAAAAAAACAACTAACTGCTGTCGTTTGTAACCTTATAGTCTCCACAGTTTTAGAAAAACGGATCGCAAACTTGACTGAAGAGACACAGATGCTCAAAAAGAAAAATGAGGAGCTGAAGAACCTGACACGAGACTCTACTCTCTTTGAAAAACAACTGGCAGAAAACCAGGAGCTCAAAAAGAAAAATGAGGAGCTGGAGACAGAAAAGAAAAACCTAACAGAAATAATACAACAGATGACGACACAATGGATTGAGCTCAATGTTAGTCGAGCTCAGTGGAGCATTGATGTCTACTGTCCCGAAGAAAATAGCAGTATGTTCCAAATATATTAGTACAAAATTACCTAATTTAACATAGATATGCACTGATGTTTTTTATTAACCGTTCTCTATTCTTGCAGACAGAAAATGTGAGCCTTGTCAGAAGGGCTGGGAATTAAATTCCAGCTGCTATGCAACTAATAATGCTGCCCAAGGTGAATGGAAAACCTGGGAAGAAGCTCGAAAAGACTGCAGAGGAAAGATTTCAGATTTGGCTGTTGCAATTAATGAAGAAGAAACGGTAATGACAGCACATAGAGACTCCTTATTACAGACTTAGTTAAATAGATCTGAACTCAGTCAGTGGTTTAAGCAAAGTATTTAAATATCTCTGATCATTTTCCCTCTGTTCTCAGAAAATTATTCGTGAAAAGAGTTGGCAAAATAATGAAAACCCAGGATACTGGATTGGCCTGAGAGTTGAAGATGGGAAATGGAAGTGGCTGGATGGAAGGGATCTGACTAATAAGTAAGAGACAATTAAAATATTTGCCAAATTTGGAATAAATTAGTTACAATGTAAGTGTCCATCAACCTTGAGCAAATTTGTTACTTTCCTCAGCTCCTGGATCGACCAGTCATCTCCTTCTGATGGTCACTGTGCAATCTCTCTCCAAAACCAAGGATTTAAATCAGTCAGCTGTGATAAGAAGAACCAATGGATCTGCAAGAAGAAAGCTTTGTCTGTTTGAATGCTGCAAAGTAAATACTT
>NW_005187491.1:350448-375069 GCF_000239375.1 Pundamilia nyererei
TTTCAGTAGTGTGTGTGAGAGCGTTTCAGTAGTGTGTGTGAGAGCGTTTCAGTTGTGTGTGTGAGAGCTAAAATTTCAGTAGTGTGTGTGAGAGCGTTTCAGTAGTGTGTGTGAGAGCTAAAATTTCAGTAGTGTGTGTGAGAGCGTTTCAGTAATAATGTCCCTTACGGCACCTCATAGCGAGGAAGCAAATCTGAATAAACTAAACGCAGGACACAGGACTATCAAAATAAAACAGCAAGTACGAAAAATACGGAGACGAGTCCCCATTAGTACCTACTCGGATCGACTTGGCACGGATCGGCCTGGCTGGCTTTCCATTACAATCTGGTATTACCTTTTTTTTTTTTTTTTTTTTTTATAACAATATTGTTATTATTGTTTTCACAAACAATCCATAATTACATAACATAATATAGTATAAAAAAAACAAACAAAACAAACAAAAAACTAAACACAAAGATCAGATCTATCTAAAAAAAAAAGAAAAAAGAAAAAAATACAACACAGTACAGACCTGTGGTCCCAGTAGTAATATGTAGTTTGAACACTCAAGAGAATCCTTGTAGCATAATATTAGAGACATCAGGTTCCACACCTTGAAATTGGTCTGTTTTTGAGGGTAGTGCACGTGTAAGATATTCCAATGGCACAAGATCCAACACTACTAGTTGCCAGCCTTTAATAGTTGGTGCTTTTTCATTAATCCACTGCAGTCGAATATTCCTCCCCATCACATAGGTGAGAATACAATACAACCTCCTATTATTCTTAGATATTAAATGCTGGCTGGGGAGGCCCAGTATGAGCGACGCAGGGTCCATCTCCAATTCACAGCCCAAAATCTTCTCCATTTCAGATAACACATTAGACCAAAATCCTTGCAATTTCAAACATGACCAAAAGCAGTTAGGGTACCAATCTCTGCTTTGCATTTGAGGCACATGGGTGAAAGGATAGGATTGTATTGATGTCTGCATTACGTTGATATGTACATTCTGTGTATAATTTTTAACTGTATTGCTTTGGTACGATTACAGACTAAGACTGATTTGGAACTCCTGACATCTTTCCACTCTTCATCATCAATTATTATACCTAATGCCTTTTCCCATGTGTCTTTATGTGAAATCATTGAGGGTGCGATATATAAAGCCTTATAAAATATCTTCACAGGCACCTCTTTATCTTCTAAAAAGTCATAAATAAAATAAAAATCCTCCATTAATTCCAATGCATCAACTGGTTGTTCAAATGCATATAATCGGCAGTAAAATTCTTTGAAGGTGTTATTTATGGTTTCACTGTCATATACGTGATCACTCTGAGCATCACAAATTGCTGTAATAACTTCTGATCATTTCTTGGTAAGATATGCCAAATGTTTTCCATGTTCATAAAGTCTTTGTTTAGTAAACTTACGGTTAAGCTCCTCATCTTGCGTAAAAAGGTTATCTAAGGTTGATCTGACTGCAGCTATCACTTGCTGTGCAGGCAGGATTGGGGGAGTCAGCATAAGTCCTTCCTTTTGTTTTAAGTGCAGTCATTAAAAGATTCTGCTTCCTCAATTTCTGCCACCACTTACTAGTTGAGTAAGAAATAAAAATCCCTCTAGTGTACGCTTTAATAGTTTCCCACAATGCTGGTTGATGGACAAATAAACATCTAAAGTCAGTGTTAAAATTGGATACAAATGTATAATCCCTTAAAATAGTTGTAGTAGCTGTATTTAACCTCCAGTATTTTTGATGTATTTACCATACCTTTAAGAGAAAGATCCAGCACCACATTGGCATGGTCTGAAATTACAATACAATACTATAATATGGTAAATGGACTGATTCTTAAATAGTGCTTTTCTACTCTCCTGGAATACTCAAAGCGCTCTCTGCAACACGCCACATTTACCCCATACACACCCATTTACACAAGCCCTGTTACCTATGCTTTCTAGCTATCATTCATCCGATGGATGCATCAGAGAGCAAGTCTGTATCTTGCCCAAGGATATTTGGCATGCAAACTGGGGGGAGGCAGGGATCGAACCACCAACCTTCTGATCAGCAGCTGACCTGCTCTACCTCCTGAGTGCTACAGCACTCAGTTTTCACACGATAAAACTGAGTGCAATGATAGCCCTGATTTTACTAAAAAATTAATCAATCCTAGTATGGCATTTGTGTGGTGCAGAGAAAAACGTGTATACTTTATCTAAAGGGTGTTTTATTCTCCATACATCCACAAATCCTAAGTCTACACAGATAGAATTGAGTGCCTTAGCTCGTGGTGAAAGAGGCAGAGGCTAGTGGGGGAACCTGTCAATAAGAGGATTCAGTATACAATTGAAATCTCCACCCACTATAGAAATGTCAGAGTGCATCTCAGCAAACATTCAATATAGAAACAACCGCACCTAATAATATTCCCTTGACTATAATGTACCTTCCATGCTTGTCCATAAACACACTATATATTTGAAAAAGGGAGTTTTTTTCCTCACAAGGATTGCCACCCCTCTACTTCTTGAGGTAAATGAGTAAAAAAAATACCTGTCCAAATCCACCTTGCTGTAATTTAAGGTGTTCTACGTCATCTAAATGTGTTTCTTTTAAAAGTGCAATATCAACGTGTTCTTTTTTCAAAAAAGGTGAGTATTTTTCTCCTTTTAATAGGATTATGGACCCCTCTTAGATTCCATGTACACAAATCCGGTAGTACCTAACATGTTGACATCATAGCAGTGTCCAAGCATCCTGCTACATAATTACTATGCGACATGAACTCTACAAAAAAGGTGGATGTCGAGGCAAGTAATAAGTTGCTGCTCTTTCTGTGGCTTTTCATCAGACTTTTCCCCATTGCTGGGTTTCAAAAACGACAGTTTCAATTTTTGTGAATAAGATGCTCTCATGACTCATCAAGTGACACTACTGAACAACCATTTGGTGGCATGTAGTATGATGATGTCACCTGCTCAGATCACTTGGAACCCAGGTCAAGCAGGTACTAAAAAAGTACTTGGTGCCAGGTACTAAGACCTAATGGAAAACCCTGAAAACTGTGGCGAACTGTGCCGAGTTGATCCAAATAGTTACTAGTGGAAAACACAAGCTTAACACTGAGACCAGGGGGAGACAGACAGGGAACATGGAACAGGGAGACAATAGTACTAAACAAGAAATGTGAAACACAGGGAAGGCACAGTGAGAGAAAACTAAAGTAAAACTCAAATATAACATAGTGAGAAAGCAATTAAGAGAACCAAAACCACAAAGGACACTAAATCAAGGAATATTAATAAAACCCAAAATGACAGCACTTTAACATCAAAATTACACTTCAGAGATGCCAACTTTACAAGTCTTTTTTGATAAATCTTACTTTTACAAGAAGGAAGAAATTCTAAGAGGCTATCAGAAGTTAATTAAACTTAATTATAGTTAATTGAACTGACACCAGCATTTAAGATCTAAAGTAGCACTTGGCTGTTTTCATTTGTGTTGCTGAAAGAGGTTTCTTAAGTCCAGTGCTGTTTGTATACTGAGTTTCTGTTCCCTGTATTGATGCTGGATAGTGTTTTACTTCAAATCAAAGAAGGCTGTTGTCTGAAGTATCAGTATTTTGGTATTTTTATGTTGTTATATATCTGTATTTGACCGTATTCTTAGCTTTACTGGGTTATATTAAATCAAATTATTGGCACACCATGTCGATATGGATTGAAACCTGTGAGGAATGTTTCCTGAATCCTAAGAAGATTTAAGGCAGTTCTCAGGGCAAAAAGGGATCCAACCTGGTATTAGCATCATAAAGTGCCTGGTAGGTGTATAAAAGAACACACAGTGTAAAGTTCAAACATGCTGTAGGACAACTTGTTTTTTTTTTCAGCTAAAAGCAGAAGTTGTCAAAAGTGAAACATATGACAGAGTCAAAAACAACAGTCAAGAACTTCATATTATATTCATATCTGTGACTTTAACACTTTGTATTTCTCAGAATACCAAAAAGTCCAAAAGGCTTTGTCAGAGATCCTGGCTCATTGAGTCAGTATTTTCAGTTTTGCCTGTTTTCCTGTTTCATGTTTTGTTATGTTAGCCTCGGTCTGTTCCGTTCCACTTCCTGTGTGTGATTAGTCAGATTCAGTTCAGCTGTGTTCTCACCTGTCTCTCATCATCTGGCTGAGGACCATGGCCTCAGATTTGGAGGTGCTGATTCTCATTCCCACTACTTCAAATGAAGCCAACAGAACCACCTCATCTGCAAAAAGCAAAGATTCTGAGACCACCCAAGTGAAAGCCTTCCACCACTTGGCTACGCCTAGAAATTCTGTCCATAAAAATTATCAACAGTCCAAACAAAGTCCAATAACAAAACACAGCTTAGGTTCAGATCCGGGAGGCAGTTCCTCCAAATCATGCCCCGCCAAGTCTCATAGTCATTGCTCACATGACCGTTTAAGTCTCCCAGTAGGATAACAGAGTCCCCAGGTGGAGCACCCTCAAATACTCCCCCAGGGACAAGAGGAAGGCTCTGAACCGTCATTTGGCGCATAAGCGCAGATGACAGTCAGGACCAAATCCCCGACCTGAAGGTGCAGGGAACACCAGGAGAAACCACAACGTACAGGTAGCAAGCCAAGGGGATACTAAGATACCCACTCAAACTCCAGACTAAGTCCAGCCCCCTCTCCAGAAAACTGGTTTCAGAGTCCAAGCTGTGTGTTAAGGTGAGACGGACTACATCTAGCTGGTACCTCTCAACTTCATGTACTAACTTAGGTTCCTTCCCCACCAGAGAGGTGACATTCCATGTCCCGGGGATCGGTCCACCCGGGCCTCCTCTCCTAGCCACGGCTAGGCACACGTTGCACCTGACACCCCACAGCTCCTCCTGCGGTGGTGGGCCTGCAGGAGGACGGGCCCATGTCCCTTTTTCGGGCTGTGCCTGGCTAAACACCCATGGACTAATGCCCAGCCACCAGACACTCGCCCTCGGGCACACTCCCCGGGTCTGGCTCCAGGACGGGGCCTTGGTAACCCTATCGTGGGCAGTGTGAACTGTTCCCTTGATCGTGTACTCATAGGGGTCTTCTGAATAGCTCTTTGTCTGGTCCCTCACCCAGGACGAATTTGCCATGGGAGACCCTACCAGAAGGCAAAAGCCCACAGACAACATAGCCCCTGGGATCCCTGGGACACACAAACCCATTCACCACGATAAGGTAGCGATTCGCCCAAACAATTGAAAGATGGAATAAGTGCTTTATAACTGTTGGTATGAAACTGTGCTGTGGTGAACCATGAACTAGTGGATTTGCAAACTTCAGAAATCTATTGGATAGCCTGTGAAGATAAGTAAGTAAATTAAAACATGGACATTGTAAGTTGCTGCTGCTGTTTGGCCAATAGTGGGCACTGTATTGCTAATCTCTGGCTCTCTTCCATAGTTTGGTTTTTGTCCTGTCTTTCTGCCCATCAACTATACCATTCATTGAAGGATGATGGCTGCCCCTTTATGAACTTGATACTGTTGGAGGTTTCTTTCTCTCAAAAGGGAGTTTTTCTTCCCCACTTCACCAAGTGCTTCCTCAAAGGGGGTTATTCAATTGTTGGGATTTTCTCTGTATTATTGTCGGGTTTCTACCAATATAAATACTAGACCTCCCGAAAGCCTCGGGAATTTAATAAAGTCTCAAATTATAAAGCAAGTTTAGTCTTTTATAGCTCCTAAAACTATATTATTAGGTTTATTTTTTTTTGCTGGACATCTTGGGAAGAAAAAGGAACCTGTCCTCTGAACTGACAAAGTATGAGTTTATATGTTCACACTAGTTTCTCTTGTATATCTGAATGTTTTTCCCTCTCTAATGATCATCTGTCCAGATTTTCTTTCTGCTTTTCATGCAGTGCCTGCTGGACCACCACCATTTGTGGAAATCATTTGAAAAAACACACTGACAAATTGTTGCATTAACAAGGAAAAGTGTATGTTTGTTTTGAGGTATTATCAAGAAAGGAACAGATGAAAACAGAAGTAAATGAGAACAAGTTGCAGACATTCCCAATGAGTTACTGCTAAATAAATATCCTGTCACACCAACGCTGTGAAAAAAAAAACTTCTCTGACCTTGCCTATCATCTATATCAGTAAAAAGCAGAAGTTGGACGAAAAGAGAGAAATGAAAGGCGTGGAAACAACTTTTTTTTAAATGATTCGCTTTAGTTTTAACACAGTGCTATTTTTTGGTGCACAAGTTATGAGAAGCTCAACAGAAAGACTTCAGCAATGGCAGAGCAGAAGTTTAACAGCACACCATTCAATCTAAAACCTAAAAAGCGATGCCAGTCAGAAGGTAAGCTAAGTTTTTCAAATACGTGCATCAGCAAAAGATATTTTCAAACTCACGCTGTAGATCATGTAGATGAACATCACAATTAATAACTATAGGAGATGTTTTACTGTACAAAGTATATGACTGCTGACACCAACATCTTTGTGTTTTTATCATTTCAAGCAATGTTTTTTCTTTTAATGTTTTTTGTCTGCATTATTAATAAATGTAAATAAAAACTACCTAAACCAAGACAAGTAAGAGGATGAGATACTAAAAGTGCTTCGGTATTTACACTCAGTAGCTCAGGAACAGAGCAGGAGGGAAAAGCAAGAGAAAGAAAGAGAGCCAGGGACAACAACATCACATTAGAAAGGTATAGTAATCATCCACAACTATTTTCAGTTGCAGATGATAAAGGATTCAGAAAGATTATTCATGCAGGCCCATATGACAGAGAATATGCATCTTCTTTTTATTTTCATATTTTAATTTATATTTAATTATGTTGTGGTTTGCAGTGTTTTGTGTTGTTTCACTTTAAATTTGTAAAAGGAAAAAGCTGAAAATTTAAATAGTTAAAAATTGAAATGTGAATAGTTGGTTTTTGTATTATATGATTTATTTATTACATTTTATGTGGAGTGAATAAATAAAAGTATATTTACGGTGGCCCCTACAGACAAAGCACGTACAAACTCCTAAACACGTAAAAACTCAGAAGCACATAAAAACTCAAAACACATACAAAAGACAACAGAAGTGCTTCAGGATGCTAAGGACAGTGTTGAGCTTTTGTTACCTCGTGGCTACACAAGCCAGGAAGTACCAACGACCGGATTTGGTGTGTGGTAATAACAGGTAAATAAACATTTGTTTAAATTATTTTAATATATATGAATGCTTGTGTATAAATACACAAACAATACACACATGCTTTCAATTGTGTAATTTAAGTGATCTAGGTAGCTCTGTTTTGGAAGTTCAGTTAAAGCTAGAAATGTGTTTTGGAGTTTGTACGTGCTTTTTGGAGTTTGTATATTTTGTCTCTAGGGCCCACCACATTTATATATAAACATATATAAATAAAACCACTTTTTTTTACATTAGTAGTTCCTTTTGTGCATAATTTTATATTATTGTTAATAATAAATTAATTAAGGCAACAAAACAACCTGAAGAGCTGGTTCAGAGCCAAAAGAGCCGGAAATCCCATCACTAGTCAGCACACTCTCAATGGAGCAAGACTACAGTCAGCAGGTGGGTTTTTCTGAGGATTCTCAGAAAATGGAGATGCGGTTGGGCCGTTGGTGTTAAGGTCCACGTGGTTGTCTGCACACCAATCCGACAGCCTCTGAACCTCAGCTCTGTATGCTGTCTATTTGCCCCCAGAGATGAGCCCCACCACAATAGTATCATCTGCCAACTTAATGACTGCATTGTCTGGGTGGGTACTGACACAGTTATATGTATGCAGAGTGTACAGTAGGGGACTTAGTACACAGCCTTGTGGAGAACCGGTGTAAAGTGCTCAGGAAATAAGGGGACTTACTCTAACTCTATGTCCATGGCCCAAGAGAAAGTCTCTGATACAGCAGCAGGTGGTAAAAGGAAGTCTAATATCCAACAGTTTTGCTGTCAGTCTGTCTGAGAGTATCATATTAAAAGAAGAGCTAAAGCCAACAAACAGCAGTCTGGCATGACGCCCTTGTTGTTCCAGGTGGGAGAGGGTGGTGTGGAGGTTTGTAACAATGGTGTCTTCATTTGATCTCTTACCTCTGTTTGCGAACTGAAGTGGGTGAAATGTGGTTTGCAAGCAGGACATACTGTGGCACCGGACCATGTTCTAAAACACATTATTATAACAGGTCGTAGAGCAAGTTAATCGGTAGTCTTTGAGGCTGCTAATGTTGGTTTGTTTAGGCAGTGGGACGAATGTGGCTGACTTCAGGCATGAAGGGATGCAGGACTGGGACAGCGAAGTGTTAAAGATCTTCGTGAAGAACCCAGCCACCTGATCTGTGCACTCTTTTAAAAAGAGCTTAAATATATTTAAGAAGCTTAATTCTGTCAACATATTTGCTGAATTCTGTTTTGTGCATTGAAAATAATCAAAAGATACTTTGGAAAACTGTGGTTACTTAGTTAGTTTGGCATTAATTAGTTACTAACTACCCTTTAACCAACAAAACAAATCATATTACTCAGATTAACTAACCTTTCTTAATCAGGTATTTCTTTTTTACCTGCCATTTAAACAGTCTTTGTCTTCTGTTACAACATTGTCATTCAATTCTTTCAGTTAAAACAAAGGAAAACAGCGTGTTTGAAGAAATGAACATGAAAAATAAAGAAACTAAACGAACTTCTGACACAAATGGTGAGTTATACAAAGCAAATGCAAAACCACTACTTTTACTACAAGGCATCATGCAAAGTACTAAGCAGCCTGTCTTACAAACTGGAAGGGTAGAAAATTTGGTGCCTCATAATCTGCAAATGACAGTGACCTCAACAGAAAAACAATAGCAGCAGTCACTTTAACTAACAAACTAGACTTGACATCCACCAAATTATTCACATTGACTACCTTTTTTTTTCTTGCCATGAAATCATTCTTTGTCTTCTGCTACAAGGTTACCCTTTAAGTCTTTCAGTACGAAGGCAGGAAGAAAATTTATATGAAGAAATGAACGTGAAAAACAAAGGAACTAAACAACCATCTGACACAAATGGTGAGTTATACAAAGACAATACAAAACTGCTACTTTTACGACAGGAACTGATATGAAACTTACTTAGAAACTGGAAGTGTGCTGTTGGCATTTTCCATACAAGAGCTTAATGACAACATCCTCTCAAATCACATTTTGATATGTACAGGATTCACTGTTATTGAAGTTTGATCCATAATATGGGCTTCACCTTGGTTTTGTCTCTGAACTTTTTCAAACAGATTTTTCTGTTTTTCCCTAGACAATAATTTAAAAAGTTCATTAATTAGAATGGTTTTATGATTATAAAAAGCCAATTAATGATTTTAAGTTGACACAAGCAATTTAAAATCTTAAACGCAAGAATGACTTTGATTGCTATAATAAGTATTTTTTTCTCCTAGATAAGCAGTGTGCATGTATAAAATCTTGTACATCAGTAACCATTTGCTGGGGTATTCTGTTACTGATCATGGCCCTTCGCATCTATTGTGAGTATAACTTTCAAAATTAGTTCATCTGCAATGTGTGTGTAAAGCCAAAGAAGTGTTACGTTTTGTTTTTCAGTTACCACATTGTTAATTCATAAGAACAAAGACTTATTGAGGAGTCAACTCAACTGGACAAACACCTCCACTGCCTTTGAAACACAGATCAGAGACCTCATTGCAGAAAACCAGAACCTAACAGAACAAATAAAACTCATGAAGATGGAGCTCAGTCTTGGTCCAGGTCAGTGCAGTGTTGATGCCTACTGTCCCGAAGAAAATAACAGTAGGCTCCAAATCTATCAGCTACAAAAATAGGTCATGTCAAATAAATGTGCACTGGTGATCTTTATTAATTGATTTTTACTTTTTTCTTTTTTTTCTTTTTTTTTTTTCTTTTTTTACATGCAGAAAAGGTTTGCAACACTTGTCAGGAGGGCTGGCTCCACTTTGAGTCAAACTGCTATGCAATTAATGATGCTGAACTTGGTGAGAAGAAAACCTGGGAAGAAGCTCAAGAAAACTGCAAAGGAAAGATTTCCGATTTGGCTGTTGTAATTAATGCAACAGAAAAGGTAATAAGAACTGTGGCTCATTAGCACAAATTTATTTAACAAAAATACATTTTCTTTTGATCTAAATACACTCTGTGTCGCAGTGTTTTAAGCAAACGATCTAAATACTCAAACTAATTTGAGTATTTCTGATAACTTTCTCTTTCATCAGAAATATATCAGTGACAAAAGCTGGAAGAGTTCAGGAGAAAATGGATACTGGATTGGTCTGAGAGCTGAAGGTGGGAAATGGACATGGGTGGATGGAAGTTATCTGACTGATAAGTAAGAGAAACTTTGAGTCAATAACAATTTAATAATATTTTTCCAAATCTGGGATGAATCAATTTTGTTTTATACCAATAATTATCAGCTTTAATCAAACTTGTTTTTTTCCTCAGCTCCTGGATTCAGCAGCCTCCTTCTGATGGTCTCTGTGTAATTTCTGTCCAAAACGAAGGATTTAAATCAGTGAACTGTGACCAGAAGAAACAATGGATTTGTAAAAAGAGACTCTAAGTATTTGAATTACCACAGATAGACTTCAGAAGACTTTTGTAATCTGTAAATATAATTGCATATTTGCAAATAGCTCATTTGGCAATCCGGTAGAAAGTTGACTCCCTTCGTTATTCCCTTCTGGGCCGCCCTTTCACCCTCTATTCACTAGAGGTCCAATATCTATGAGCAAATGGCTCAAGGCTGTTTTGATAACATGACAAAAGCATGCTAAGAGGGCCTTGTGACTGATCAGCAGATATCATGAGCTGACAAGGGCAGGAAATATGTCTTTTAAACCTATACTTTACATTGACTGGCATACACGCATTACAGTGATACATGCATGGTTTTACTACTGACTTCAGTCATCATGATAATTCATATTTCAGTCTGCAAACAGGTTCATCTTTAGAAAAATGCTTTTTGCCATTGTGGTTTACAAAAGATTTACAATTGTTTTAAAACGTCAATTGTTTCAGAGGCTGGATCAGAGGCTAATTTTTCCCACAGAGATCATAACAACTGCTCTGCAACCAGACCTCGTCCTTTGGTCTAACTCCCAAAAACATGCGTACGTCATTGAACTGACGGTACCATGGGAGGGAGTAATTCAGGAAGCATTTGAACGTAAGAAGCTGTGGCATGCCAACTTGGCAGGCAGAGGACAGAGGCTGGAAGATCAAGGTGCACCTGGTGGAAGTGGGGTGCAGGGGCTTTGTTGCCAGTACAACAGCAAAACTGCTTAGAGAGATTGGGTTCAGAGGACAGGCACAATGGCAGGCTATAAGAGAATTAGCTAACACTGCTGAGAGGACCAGTCACTGGCTATGGCTAAAAAGGGATGACATCACTTGGGCAGCTAAGGCAGTCAGCTAACCGCTCTTCTCCCCTCTGCTCTTCTTCCCTTTTTCTGGGAGGCAGTGGGGAGGTAGAGCGTACAGCCCGATCCAGCGGGGAGGTGTAGGCAGCCAGATCAGGCGCCCCCCTTCTGGCTCTCCTCTCTGCTCTTTCCTGTCTTGTCCCTTTTGTCTTACTTCTCTCTATCACCTTTTCCTATCCATTTAAAGAAGTGAGGCTCTGTCAGGGTTATATTTTATGATTGTCATTTGTACTTAGAAATATATAATCATTTATGCTTAGAGGTATAAAATCGCTTGCATATTGATAAAATGTCTCATCCTTAGTAGGTCTTTAAGACTCTGTGTACCATGAGATGAGAGTACGTTCACTCCTTTTCCAGAGTTTTCTGGCATAGCACACACATCCTAAGGTCACGACAGAGGTCGTATCTTCTCTTTCTCGTATATGGTATGGCAAACACAACTGTATCTGTTTAGCTATAAGAGCCTTTTGTTTAGGTGAACTGCTGGACTCCCTGGTCCAGCTATCTGGGGAGTCATTCACAGGGTCACATTTTGACACACGCACACACACACACGCATACATACACACACCCATGTACACACATACACCCACATACCTACAAATACACACAGACTGGTATTATTTGTTTACACACATGCCTGTTTAAGATGTCATATGTTAATGAAACTGCATATTCATGTAACCACAATAAAGAGCGGTGCTACGGAGGTGCTGACCGAGAGTGACGGGGTTCAAGCGGCAGGAACAGCGCTCGGTCTCGGTGACCTCCCTCGTGCACCAGATCACACAAAGAGCTCTGGTGTCTTGTGTGTTGTTTTTGCCACTGCAGTAGATTGTCTCAGTTGTTCCAGCAATAGGTTTGTGCCTAGATAAACCTAACAGGCTCTATAAAGGCTAAAGAGAGATAAGTATTATTTCTCAGTTGAAGTGAATCAATAGAAGAAAATAAACAGTAGAAAACTAAAGAGAAGAATGAAGAAGAGAATAACAATTTAACATAAACCATTGACACACACTGGGGCCTGATCAACCCTGGCAGGGCCTCCTTGGATGAGGGTGTCTAGTGATAATGGCTGAAACACCTGATGAATCCAAGGTCCGCTACTGGCGATGTGTCCCAAATTTTAATATGATAATGTAGATCAGATCTCTAATCCCTAAACCTAACAGCGTTGCACAAATTATAAGTCACGCCTCTGCTAGTTTCGCTTTCTGATAGAAATAAAGATTATCGTTAAAGGCTCAGTGTGCGGCAGGTAGGAATTGGACTCAAAAATACAGGAGTAGGGGAAAAAAGGAACAAACTGAAAAAGCAGTTTTATTGATGAACACAAACCAAGTACAAAATAATGAAGGTCAAACACAGATACCAAAAACTGTCACTCTATCAAGGACCCCATCAAAGTTGGAGGAATACAGAATGCACACAGCAAAAGGGAAACATGACAAGTTACGACTGAGATAATATTTACACCGAGATGATAATGAGGCAAAAGGCAAAGGGTAGGGGGACAGCTGACACTAATCACAGATAATGGGACAGGAAGTAGAACCAAAACCAAAGACATACGAACTTGACACAGTGACAGATGATAGCAAACACTGAGATAAAAGTGGATTGACAGGTAATTCACTTATCAACTATGCAATCAGGGAACTAAAGGCACAGATCACAAAACCAATCATAAGTCAAAACATAACACCCAAACCAGAAGTCTAAATAATAGAGAATATAGAACCAAACATACAAGATCCAGGTGGTTAGCACTGTTGCCTCACAGCAAGAAGTTCCTGAGTTCGAGACAAATTTCTTTAATATCAAAGAATGCTGTCAATGTGATTTTAAAGAAATTCAGTGTGTTCTGTCATTGTGCTGTTTATTATTGCTGGCACCAGAAAACCGCCGCTGAATAAATCCTGGATTTTTATACACTTCAAATTCTGCAAATAAGTGTCCTCACCAGAAAAACTATAGCATCAGTTATTTAGTATCTTTAAACCACCATAATAGATTTGATTTATTAACTTTTCATTAACCAGGCTGTTTTGTTTCTTGGCCTGAAAAAACTATGTGTCTTCTGTTGGAAGGATGTAAACAAGTTTTTTATATAGTTGCACATAAAAGAAATATGTTACATTTATTTAAATATAATAATTTAATGTCATGGTCTTGGGTCATTAGACCCAGCTTTTGTGTTTCATTTTGGTATAATTTTATGTTTTGTTTTACTTCTTATGGTTTGGGGCTTGTGTTTTATTATTTCTACCTGTGTGTCGCTCTCTTGTGCTCTGTTCATGTCCCTGAGTTTGTGTTGCAAAACTGTCTGTGAGTTTCCGGTTTTAATTTGAAGGTTTGTGTCTTGTTGTGTCTAATTAGGTTCAGCTGTGTTCCCCTCTGGTGTGTCATTCCCTCGTTACCTTGTGTGTATTTATAGTGTGTGCCTGCCTGTGTTCCTTGTTGGTTCATCTGTGTTATTTGGTAATCTCTGCAGCTCTCTGCTCCTCTTTCTGCTTTCCATCCCCTGTGTAACCTCCTTATGGTTCCCCCTGTGTGTGATTCTGTGAGTTATGGATTCAGGTTTTGTGTGTTTGTCATTAGTTTTTTCCAGTTCAGGTTTACGTTTAGTTTTGCCCTTGTTTTTATTATTTATCGTTCACTGTAAATAAACTCACTTGCATCACCGCTACTGTCTGTCCTCCTTCACTTCCCAGCACAACTGTTGCCCCAGCCGTGACATTTAATCATTGCGTTTCATACACAACCCACAAAAATCTTAAGAGTATGAATACATTTAACTGTCTTTTCTGCTAGATAAGAAGAAGATGTGTTAAATCGTGTCCATCAGTAGTAATGTGCCGGGGAATTCTTTTACTAATCATGGTCATTCTACTATTCTTTGAATATAGTTTAAAAATTACATAAATTGCAATCTGTGTGTAAATTAAAAGTAAAATGTGACTTTTTGTTTGTTTTAATGTTTTGTTTGGGGGGTTTTGTGTGTTTGCCTTTGTTTGTATTTTTTAATATAAATGAACTTTTAATGCACAGCAAAATCTCCAGTGTTAAATTAACACTAGAGAGTGTCTATATGGGTCCACACCTCTGAGTGTTAAATACAACACTGTTGAGTGTTAAATTAACACTTTTGACAGTGTTATATGTTTAAAAGTAACCTAGTCAGTTTTGAAGATTAACAAAGACTAACACTGAGCAGTGCTGATTTTCTAACACTGGAAAATAACTCAAAATGTTAGAAAAATAATAAACTAATCTCAACTTAGCACAAGCCTATTAGAAAAGCTGACGAGAACAAACTGTAGAAAACCAGAATCTTAGGCATAAAAATGAGCAGCTTGAGACAGAAGAAACATAACTGAAGAAATGCAAAAGAGGATGACAGCATGGAATAAGTTCAGTGTTAGTCGAGCTCAGTGGAGCATTGATGCCTGCTGTCCCAAAGAAAACAACAGTATTTTCCAAATCAATTGGCTACAAAAAGACATAATTTTGGGTAATGGTAATTGCATATTTTTCAGCTGGTGTGTGTGCGTGCATGTGAGCGCGTGTACGTGTGTGTTTATGAAAGTTTACAATTAATTCACAAAGTTCATAATTATAGAAGAAGTTTTACTGTACACAGAGTAGGTCTGCTGACGGCATTTAATACAACACAGAGTAAGATCTAAATTGGCACTCTGTGGTTTTTCCATTTGTGTCACTAAAGGTTTCTGCAGTGCAGTTTGTATGCTGAGTTTCTGTTCCCTGTATTGATGCTGTTTGGCCAACAGAGGGCGATGAGTTACTTCACAACAAGAAGGCTGTTGTCTGAAATATCTGTATTCTGGTATTTTTGTGTTTTTATATAGCTGTATCTGACCGTATGCTTAGCTTAAGTGCATTATATTGAATCACGTTACTGTCACAATATTGTGGAATTTTGACAAAGCTTTCTAATCAAGCCAATAACAACACTGTTCAAGCTGCACATATTTAATTAAGATGGGGAAGAAGAAGAGCTGTCCTCTATATCTGTACTCTTCATTCACTCATACTGTTCACATCAAGCACAGAGCTGCAAGGAAGCTTATTAGTACAGTCCCACGTTGTGCATATTACACATATTGTTGGTCAAATCAAGTTCACTGTTTTTTGGTTGTTTTTTGTTTTGGTGGTTGTTTTTTTTGTTTTTTGTTTTTTGTGTGCATACTTAATAAACATACATAAATACATGCTAAGAAAATTTAAGGTGGTTCTGAGTGCAAAAAGGTGCCCAACATGGTACTATAGCATCACTAAGTCTCTGGAGTGTGTGTGTAAAAGAATACACAGTGTAAAGTTCAAACATGCTGTAGGACAAGTTGTTTTTTTCAGCCAAAAGCAGAAGCTGGCCTATGCAACAGTGCAACATCGCTTATTGGTGGCAGTGACATCTTCTACAAGACAATGACTGAATTACACTTTAAAAACAGAACAACTGCTGTGAAGTATGGTTGGGTGTGAGGGAGTTATAGATATAAGACCAACCATTTGATGGAAGAAGTGCTTCTGTAACTGTTAGAATGAAGATGTGCAGTTTCTGTCCAAAGTAATTGATGGAAATCAGTAAGCTGTGGTGAACCATGAACCAGTGGATTATGCAAACTTCCGAAATCTAATGGCTAGCCTAAGGAGATAGTAAGTAAATTAAAACATGGACATTGTAAGCTGTTGCTGCTGCTTGGCCAATAGTGGGCACTGCATTGGTAATCTCTGGCTCTCTTCCATAGTTTGTTTTTTTGTTTTTTTGTCCTGTCTTTGGATGATCGTTGCCCCTCTTGATACTGTTTGAGGTTTCCTCCTCTTAAAAGGGAGTTTTTCTTCCCCACTATTGCCAAGTCCTTCCTCAAAGGGGAATATTTGATTTTTTGGGATTTTCTCTGTATTATTCTGTATTATTGTGGGGTTTCTACCTTACAATAGAAACACTAGGGCTCTCGAAAGTCTCGGGAATATAATAAAGTCTCAAATTATAAAGCAAGTTTAGTCTTTTATAGCTCCTAAAACTATATCATTAGGTTTAGTTTCTTTGCTGGACATCTTGTGAAGGAAAAGGAACCTGTCCTCTGAGCTGACATAATATGATTTTACATGTTAACACTAGTTTCTCTTGTATATCTGAATGTTTTTTGCTCTGTATTGATCATCTGTCCACATTATATTTTTTATATAATAAATACATATTTATATTCTTTTTTTCTTTTTTTTTTTTTTTTGCCTGTCCCATTTGGATCTTTAGCCATCAGAATTGTTGTCTGAAGGCCAAGAAAGATGCCTAGCGGATTTACTTTACCAATTGGATCATCATGGCCTTGCCATATTGGTCCATTTGACTGACCTTTATTATAATTGTGTATTTATTTGATTAGTTTTTTTCGGTTGTTACAAACGGGACAAACATGACAGGGGAATAGGACAGGGAGAAAAAATAAAAGAAAGAGAGGGAGAGAAAGAAAAACAGAGGGAAGAAGAGATGTGAGAAATGGGGGGAAGAGAAAAAAAGAAAACACCTGGATCACCTGTATGGGGATAAGAAAAAAACAGACGAGAAAACAAACAAAAAAAGCAACATAATAAATAAAACACCATCACAATAAACTAGCTAACAGTAGATAACAGTAGATACTAAGTATTACATGTTATTGTGCAGTACGCAAGATCGACAGCGCACAATGTGCTTTGAGATAGCAGCCAAGAAAAGTGTAGCTTGTTTTCTGTGAAAGCCACCTGTGTGCACACCTGTCTGGATCGGCACGCTTGTATTCAAAAGGTTTCTCCATGTAATGATCTGCTAGGGAGGGTGGGGAGCCATAGCCCCGTCCCCCAGGGCATGAAGCAGGTATGGACCACATTATATTTCTGCTTTTCATGCAGTACATGCTGGACCATCACCATATCTGCAAAGATTTAAAAAAAAAAACCACACTGACAAATTGTTGCATTGACAAGGAAAAGTGTCTGTTTGTTTTAAGGTATTACCAAGAAAGGAACAGCTGACAACCGAAGTAAATGAGAACAAGCTGCAGACACTGCCACTGAGTTAAAACTGTTGAATATATATCCTGTCACACCAACCCTGTGAAAAAAAAAACTTCTCTGACCTTGCCTATCATCTATATCAGTAAAAAGCAGAAGTTGGACGAAAAGAGAGAAATGAAAGGTGTGGAAACACATTTTTTTTAATGATTCGCTTTAGTTTTAACACAGTGCTATTTTTTGGTGCACAAGTTATGAGAAGCTCAACAGAAAGACTTCAGCAATGGCAGAGCAGAAGTTTAACAACACACCAGTCAATCTAAAACCTAAAAAGCGATGCCAGTCAGAAGGTAAGCTAAGCTAATGCTATTCCTTCTTCTCCCTTGTGCATCATTCATATTCGATGATTAATTATTTTCTTTTTGATCATTTCCTTGTTCCAAGGGTCACCATGTGTAAATACCATACAATTGTAATTTCTGATCATGCACCAGTGCGGGTTGATATCTCATTTCCAATGTGTGCGCAAGGCAATGGTTCTGGAAATTTGATTCAGCATTAATGTCAGATGAGTTTTGAAAATTCATTTGCAAGTTGAATACCAGATCAAGCTTTTTCTAGAAATGAATAACACTCCAGATGTTTCAAAATCTAAAATTTGGGAGTCCCTAAAGGCATATTTGCAGGACCAAATTATTTCTTTTTCTACTTATAAGAATAAAAAGCGAAATGAACAGCTTCGAGAACTGACAGAGCTTATAGCAAACATTGACACACAATATGCCACCGGCCAAATGCAGAGGGTACTGCTTCAGTCTGAATTTGACACCCTCTCAATTAAAAAAAACCAAGAAGCTTTTCACTTAGATAAAGACATCATGTATACGAGCATTGTGAAAAAACATCATCTTTTCACATCAGCTTCGTCAATCCACTACAGCCCAATCTATACCGCACTTACAGTTAGACACAGGTAAGATAGTAACACACCCTGACGGAATTAATGCTGCTTTCAAGCTATTTGATCAGGATCTCTATACTTCCTGCACTGATTATCCAGAGTCGGACTTGGATTCTCTTGTTTCTCAGCAGGGGCCCAAGCGGTTGGTAGGGACGGAGGTTACTGTTAGGATGCCTGGGTCGTCGACCCAGGGTTTTTGAGTTTATGATATTATTTATACTTTCTAGTTTTTGGTTTCTTTAAGTTCTGTCTTACGGCTTAGGTCTCTGTCTTCTTTAGTTGCTCTGTCTCCCCTATCACCTGCATCCCCTTGTCTAGTTTGCGTCTATGTGTATCTTTAGTTCCTATATCCCCGTGTTCAGTCAGTGTTTGTGTCTGCCCTGTTCCCACGTCTCTGTTCCCTTTGTTTTAGTGCCTGCCCGTGAGTCTGTGTTATGTTTCCTGTTTTACTTTGAAAGTCCATGTCTGATGTTAATGTGTCTGGTTTTGCTTCCCCCTTGTCTCGTTAGGCCTGATTTGCCCCAGCTGTGTTTCCCTCCTGTTACCCATTCCCTGATTGCTCCCTCTGTGTATTTAAGCCCTGTGTTTCTTGGTGTCTGTGTCGCGATCTACCGTTTACTTTGCTGTGTGTTTTGCTCATCCACCGGTGTAAGTTTATTTTGAGTTTTTTCTAGTTATATGATGTTTGCGTTCAGCATTAAAGCTGTTTTGGTTTAAGTTCTGTCTCTGGAGTCTGCACCTTGGGTCCTATTCCTGTCTGCACACAGCCACACCTAACAGTTACAGGTCGTAACTTAGTCTCTCTGAGGGAAGAGATTGTCTGTTCCCCCAGGACATTTAAGGACTCTGGTGGCCCCCCTTCACTATCACTACCACCATGTTACAACCTGTCTAGGGCCAGGCAATAACATGAGTGAGACCCCCCCAAGACCCAATCAGCGACAGGAAGCAAATCCATTCTTTATAATGTGATTTATTTACAAAGTGATAAAAAGAGGGACAACAAAGCAGGCGTGTCAACACTTCAGGGTGAGCCAAGGCCAAGATAATAAACAAAACAAATCTAAACTGATTCGCACACCACTGACCTAACCAAAACAAAAACCATAAATAAAGACTGCGTCTAACCACCTCAACTAATTCAAAACAGGAGAAAACTGGTGATCAAAAGAAACAGCAGCTCACCCCTACCCATTCCACTTCCACAACTGTCAAGATAGCACTGCAGTCAGCGGCTGCCACAGGTATACTGCTGGGTCATGAGGAGAAATGCGAGAACCTCCCCCGCCGCGGCATTACAGCCTCATTTTAACGGGCGGGTCCTGCTGCTGGAACCAGTCACGACGGAGTTGTACATCCACGCACCAATCGAAGCAGGGCCCTGGCGCAGCTGAAAGAACAAACAGATACATTGACTGCACAAAATAAACACATAAAATGCAAATTCGTAACAACCATCACTACCACCATCACTAACACCATCACTACAACCTTTATTGCAGTCCTAGCTCAGTCAGTAGTTCTGTTAGTAGCTCAGTCATAAGCTTTGTCACTGGTTCAGGCTCCTGCATTGTCACCCGCCCAGTTACTTGTTCAGTTCTTGGCTCAGACATCAACTCTGTCTCCAGGTCACTCATTAGTTCAGTCACCAGTGCAGTCATGTACTCAGCCATCTGTGTACATGATGTCCCATCTGCTTTTCAGGCTGCAGCCCGAGCTGGGTGTCTGTCTCACGCAGCTCAAACTAACTTCACCTCAGCCAGGGGGTTTCCGTACCATCTGGCCGTTTGTCTGTTCCAGCTGGGGGTTTATGAGAACCCAGCCAGCATCATGTCAAGTTAGCTGGGGGTTCTGGAGAGCCCAGCCAGCATCAAGCCACGTCAGCTGGGAGTTCTGGAGAGCCCAGCCAGCATCAACCCAAGTCAGCTGGGGGTTCTGGAGAACCTGGCCAGCATCACGCCACGTTAGTTGGCGGTTCAGGAGAACAGTTTTATCCAAGTGCTTTGTCTTAGCCACAGGACTCCATTCTGTCTGGTCCTAGTCCTGGTCCTGCCTCATCTGGTCCAGCGGTTGCCATGGCACCACCTCGACCATGTCTAGCTCGGCGTGGGTGGCCACCTTCCTGTCTTCTGGCTGGACTTTTTCACTGGTCCAGACAGCCTTCAGACCTGTGTTACCACCGCCGCCTTCCACGCAGCCGGCCTCCGGATCTGTTTTGTTTCTGCCGCCTTCCACTCGGCCGGCTTCCAGACCTGCTCTGTCGCCGCCACTGCCTTTCATGTGGTCGACCTCTCTCCTGTGTCCAGGCCGCTTCTGCTTTCCATGCAGTCGGCCCCTGGAACGTCTGGACTTTAGAGTTCTGTGCTGCCGTCTCCCGGGTTGACCATCTGAACTACTGAATTATGGATTTTGTGCTTTTGGTCTCCAGAGGTGTTTTTGGACTCTTGTACTCCTGTCTGGAGATCCAGATTTTTATTTTTGTCATGTCTGTGTATTTATCCTCCAGTGTTCAGAGTCGTATCGTCTCTTATTGCTGTGTGTTACTCTCCCGGTGCTTCCTCCTGATCTTAGATCTCCTAGTATAGTTTTGTTTTGTATGCTTTTCCCTTGCCAGCAAATTAAGTCACTGCCTCCGTTAGTCCTGCATTTGGGTCCTTCCCTGCTTGCCTTCACACAGCACATTCACCATGAAAGACGGCAGCATTGGGAGCAAAAATAAGTGGGATCACCAGGAGAAATACTATTCACAAGTGCTCTTTGTATGCAGATGACCTCCTTTTGTACATTGCAGACCCAGAGGCATCAAATCCTTCAGCTCTGGACCTCATTGGATCTTTTGGCCGTCTGTCTGGTTAAAGATTAACCCTAGCTAAAAGTACACTGTTTCCTATTAATCATCTGCAAAGGAGGCTGATTACACAACCTTTCATTTTACATTGAAACACTCCTTATTCACCTTTTTAGACAAAAATTTACCCCTATATTAGAGAAAACAAAATCAGATTTGGCACGCTGGTTAGTATCACCCATCTCTTTTGCTCAGCGGGTCGGCAATATTAAAATGTTAGTCCTGCCTCGATTCATGTATCTCTTCCAGATGATAAACCTTTTTCAACCATTTAGATGGACTCATATCATCTTTCATTTGAGACAAAAAAGTTCCAAGAATCCGTAAACCCCTTTTACAATGTGCTAAGTCGGAAGGGGGCTTGGCCCTACCAAACGTTATGTATTATTATTGGTCTGCCAATATTGTGAACTTATCCACCTGGATGTGAGCTTTTAGGGAAGGCACTGAGCCACTTTGGTCCACCATGGAGCTACATGGAAATCTCACTACATCCCTTGTTGGAATAATGTGTTCAAGCCTACCAGTCAGTCGCAATGTTAATTTTAAAAATCCTGTGGTTAAAAACTCTCTTAATGTTTGGTTTCAGTGTCGACAACATTTTGGTCTGGGGTGATCGCTTGTCTGCTCCCCTATTGCGTCAAGTCAACTTTTTTTTTACCAGCTTTTACCAGCTTTTTACCAGATGCAGGGTTTGAGGTTTGGTGCAGTAGGGGAATTATCTGTTTCTCTAAATTTGTTTGTTAAAGGATCATTTTTACCTTTTGAAATGTTATCTAAAGATTTTGGAATCCCAAAGACTCACTTCTTTAGATACCTAAAAGTCCATAGCTTTGCAGTTAAACATTTCACTTCTTATCCAAATCTACCTACTGATTGTCTGCTTGAGGACTGTCTGCAATTTATATATATATTTATATATCTATATATATATATCACTCAAATACATAGCATGCTGCAGGATACAAAGGTGGACTTCTTGTCCAAAGACAGACACGGTTGTCTTTGACAGACTTGTTCACATAGTAGTAATTCTTGTTTGTGTGCATATATTATACATTTTCCTGCATCCCTGCAAAGCCAATGTTTGTAATCGCAACTCCAGGTAAACTTTTCTATTTTTTTTTTAATGGAAAATTATAAATAAAACTGTCAAAAGAAATACAGTCAATCAACAAAAGCTATTTTCAAACTCAGGTTGTAAATCATGTAGATGAAAGCCTAGATCTTTATGTTTTAATCATTTCAGTACATTTCTTTTACTGTTTTTTTACTGTAATAGTAAATGCAAAAAAAAACCCTGACAAAAGACAAGTAAGATGTTGAGCTTACTAAAAGTGCTTGCACAAAAGACAAAATTTCCCTTGATAATGCAAGGTGAGGATCTAAACCTCAACAAACAATCAAAAACTTTTGTGCATTGCAAATAATCAAAATATGCTTTGGAAAATTGTGGTTACTTAGTAACTAATTAATTCCAAATACCCTTTAACCAACAAAACAAATCATATTACTCAGATTAACTAACCTTTCTTAACCAGGCATTTCTTTTTTACCTGCCATTTAAACAGTCTTTGTCTTCTGTTACAACATTGTCATTCAATTCTTTCAGTTAAAACGAAGGAAAACAGCCTGTTTGAAGAAATGAACATGAAAAATAAAGAAACTAAACGAACTTCTGACACAAATGGTGAGTTATACAAAGCAAATGCAAAACCACTACTTTTATTACAAGGCATCATGCAAAGTACTAAGCAGCCTGTCTTACAAACTGGAAGGGTAGAAAATTTGGTGCCTCATAATCTGCAAATGACAGTGACCTCAACAGAAAAACAATAGTTTTTTTTGTTAGTCACTTTAACTAACAAACTAGACTTGACATCCACCAAATTATTCACATTGACTACCTTTTTTTTCTTGCCATGAAATCATTCTTTGTCTTCTGCTACAAGGTTACCCTTTAAGTCTTTCAGTACGAAAGCAGGAAGACAATTTATATGAAGAAATGAACGTGAAAAACAAAGGAACTAAACAACCATCTGACACAAATGGTGAGTTATACAAAGACAATACAAAACTGCTACTTTTACGACAGGAACTGATATGAAACTTACTTAGAAACTGGAAGTGTGCTGTTGGCATTTTCCATACAAGAGCTTAATGACAACATCCTCTCAAATCACATTTTGATATGTACAGGATTCACTGTTATTGAAGTTTGATCCATAATATGGGCTTCACCTTGGTTTTGTCTCTGAACTTTTTCAAACAGATTTTTCTGTTTTTCCCTAGACAATAATTTAAAAAGTTCATTAATTAGAATGGTTTTATGATTATAAAAAGCCAATTAATGATTTTAAGTTGACACAAGCAATTTAAAATCTTAAACGCAAGAATGACTTTGATTGCTATAATAAGTATTTTTTTCTCCTAGATAAGCAGTGTGCATGTATAAAATCTTGTACATCAGTAACCATTTGCTGGGGTATTCTGTTACTGATCATGGCCCTTCGCATCTATTGTGAGTATAACTTTCAAAATTAGTTCATCTGCAATGTGTGTGTAAAGCCAAAGAAGTGTTACGTTTTGTTTTTCAGTTACCACATTGTTAATTCATAAGAACAAAGACTTATTGAGGAGTCAACTCAACTGGACAAACACCTCCACTGCCTTTGAAACACAGATCAGAGACCTCATTGCAGAAAACCAGAACCTAACAGAACAAATAAAACTCATGAAGATGGAGCTCAGTCTTGGTCCAGGTCAGTGCAGTGTTGATGCCTACTGTCCCGAAGAAAATAACAGTAGGCTCCAAATCTATCAGCTACAAAAATAGGTCATGTCAAATAAATGTGCACTGGTGATCTTTATTAATTGATTTTTACTTTTTTCTTTTTTTTCTTTTTTTTTTTTCTTTTTTTACATGCAGAAAAGGTTTGCAACACTTGTCAGGAGGGCTGGCTCCACTTTGAGTCAAACTGCTATGCAATTAATGATGCTGAACTTGGTGAGAAGAAAACCTGGGAAGAAGCTCAAGAAAACTGCAAAGGAAAGATTTCCGATTTGGCTGTTGTAATTAATGCAACAGAAAAGGTAATAAGAACTGTGGCTCATTAGCACAAATTTATTTAACAAAAATACATTTTCTTTTGATCTAAATACACTCTGTGTCGCAGTGTTTTAAGCAAACGATCTAAATACTCAAACTAATTTGAGTATTTCTGATAACTTTCTCTTTCATCAGAAATATATCAGTGACAAAAGCTGGAAGAGTTCAGGAGAAAATGGATACTGGATTGGTCTGAGAGCTGAAGGTGGGAAATGGA
>NW_005187491.1:375824-377828 GCF_000239375.1 Pundamilia nyererei
GCTGACACTAATCACAGATAATGGGACAGGAAGTAGAACCAAAACCAAAGACATACGAACTTGACACAGTGACAGATGATAGCAAACACTGAGATAAAAGTGGATTGACAGGTAATTCACTTATCAACTATGCAATCAGGGAACTAAAGGCACAGATCACAAAACCAATCATAAGTCCCAGGAACCAAAACATAACACCCAAACCAGAAGTCTAAATAATAGAGAATATAGAACCAAACATACAAGATCCGGTTGGTTAGCACTGTTGCCTCACAGCAAGAAGGTCCTGAATTCGACTCAGAGAAAGCTGTTTTCTGTGTAATGCGAGACAAATTTCTTTAATATCAAAGAATGCTGTCAATGTGATTTTAAAGAAATTCAGAGTGTTCTGTCATTGTGCTGTTTATTATTGCTGGCACCAGAAAACCGCCGCTGAATAAATCCTGGATTTTTATACACTTCAAATTCTGCAAATAAGTGTCCTCACCAGAAAAACTATAGCATCAGTTATTTAGTATCTTTAAACCACCATAATAGATTTGATTTATTAACTTTTCATTAACCAGGCTGTTTTTTTTCATGTCCTGAAAATATTATGTGTCTTCTGTTAGAAAGATGTAAACACGTGTATTTTATATGGTTGCACATAAAAGAAATATGTAATAGTGATTTAAATACAATAATTTAATCATTGCATTTCATATAAACTCACATAGCTCTTAAGAATACGAATACATTTAGTTACTGAAATATGTTTTTGTTTTTTTCTGCTAGATAAGAAGCTTGGATGCGTTAAATTGTGTCCATCAGTAGTAATGTGCCGGGGAATTATTTTACTAATCTTGGTCCTCCTACTCTTCTTTGAGTATAGGTTTAAAAATTACTCTTTCATCTGTGTGTAAAGTGTAAAATGTGACTCTTTGTTTGTTTTAATGTTTTGTCTTGGGGTTTTGGGGGGTTTGAAGTTGTTTGTATTAGTTCATAATAATGAACTTTTAATGAAAACTTGGTACAAGCCTATTAGAAAAGCTCATGAAACCCAATTGAAGAAAACCAGAACCGTAGGAAGAAAAATAAGGAGCTGGAGACAGAGAAGAAACATAACAGAAGAAATACAAAACATGATGGCATAATGAGTTCAGTGTTAGTCGATCATAGTGGAGCATTGATGCCTGCTGTCCCAAAGAAACAGCATGTTTGAAATCAATTAGCTATAAAAAGACTTAATACAGTGGAGTATGTGTGAAAAATAGAGATATTATTTATGTTTAGAAAAGTTCACAATTAATGATTATAGGAGAAGTTTTACTGTACACAGAATATGACTGCTGACAGCATTTAGGACAGAAAAGGATCTAAATTGGCACTGGTTGTTTTTAATTTGTGTCACTAATGGGGTTTTCTTCAGTGCAGTGCAGTTTGTATACTGAGTTTCTGTTCCCTGTATTAATGCTGGGCGGTGCGTTACTTCACATCAAAGAATACTGTAGTCTGAAGTATCAGTATTTTGGTATTTTTGTGTTGTTATCTATATCTGACCATAGTCTTAGCTTTAGTGGGTTATATTAAATGAAATTATTGCCATGACATTGTGGAATTTTAATTTTTGATTAAAAAAGTTTTTAATCAAGCCAACAACAACACTGTTCAAGCTGCCCTTACATGTTTAATCAAGATGAGGAAGAAGGAGGGCTGTCCTCTATATCTGTCACACTGTTCACATCAACCACAGAGAAACACAGGAAGTTCAATTTATTAGTATAGTCTCATGTTGTGCATCTTGTGTTGGTCAAATCAAGTTCACCGTTTTTTGTTTTGATCGTTTGTTCGTTTGTGTTTAATTTGTGTGCATACTTAATAAATATACATAAATACATGGTAAGAAGATTTAACGTGGTTCTGAGGGCAAAAAAGGGGCCCAACATGGTACTAGCATCACTAAGTCTCTTGTGTGTGTGTGTGTGTGTGTGTGTGTGTGTGTGTGTGTGTGTGTGTGTGTGTGTG
>NW_005187491.1:379179-380784 GCF_000239375.1 Pundamilia nyererei
AGGGTGTACCCTGCCTCTCGCCCTATGACAGCTGGGATAGGCTCCAGCGCCCCCCGCGACCCTGAAAAGGATAAGCGGAAGCGAATGGATGGACCCTAATTGTTTGAATTACTTAGACTTCAGAAGACTTTTGTGATCTGTAAATATAATTACATAAATATATTAAGTAAATATTACCACGGAAACTTCTACTCAGTTTTTGTTTTTAAATATTACTAAATAAATAAAGTTAATTATAAGGGTTTGTTTTATTTATTGTCAAGCTGTTATTATTTATAAGTTACTAATAATTAATATAACAACAACAACACCCAGCTCGCCCCAGCGGGCGGTTCATCCTTCACCTCTACCAGAGGCCTGGGAGCTTGAGGGTCCTGCGCAGTATCAGCTGTTCCCAGGACTGCGCTCTTCTGGGCAGAATCTGGGATCTGCTGGAGCCACTCGCCTAGCTTGGGAGTCACTGCACCTAGTGCTCCAATTACCATTGGGACCACCATCACCTTCACCCTCCACATCCGCATATCAGCATTTAGAAAAACAAAAAAGGACTTTTCTTGACGACATTTTACTTGTCATCTGGAAGCTTCTTCAGGTCTAAGACAAAATCGTGGAGAGCCAAGAGGTTTTGGGTGAAACCATTGTGAGACCTTGACTTACCCTATAATGTTACCCATTGAGATCAACTGAGGAAAGGTCTGAGTCGGTGTTAGCGCCCACTCACATCTTGCGTCAGGCGTCATGTTAATATTCCTGTCTTATATTCGAGTTTTTTCTTTTTTAGTTCATTTTTATCAAGTCTGTTTATCTGTGAGAGAGAGAAAACACCCATCCCCTTATGGCATTATTTTTGTGCCACTATTCTGAGTGCATGTAAAAAAAATAAAAAAAATTGCAGGTTCAAGTGTTGCAGTTTGAGGAGAAATTTATTTTGAGCGAAGTAAATTTGCGTGAACAAAATTCATTGCTGCATGCAAAAAATGTATTTCAGTGTTTGCTATTATCCATACGCACACACGATAGCAGCCCCTCTCGCTCAGTTTTTGCATTTGTGCTCACTCGCAATGTGTTGCTTGCGTTCTCAACATTTCTGCCCGTGTGTGCTCAACGCTTTCTGTACACCATTATATTTGTGCCACAAAACCAGCCAATCACAGACTTGGATGCAAAAAGATCTGATTTACAAAACAAAGCACTTCAACATGAAACATATTATTAAATTCTCTCACCTCCCACATAAAAATAAAAACAAAAATGAAAATAAACTGGGCCATTGTCTAGATAAATAGAAAATACATTAGGAAACAAATTTATCCAGCATTAATGTGTAAATGACAGCAAAAGATGAATATAAAATAAAGTACAATAAACATTTTTCTATTTTAAAAAGTGGGGATAGGTTAATTGGATAATCCAAATTGCCACTAGGTTTGAATGTGCGAGTGAATGTGAGTACGAATGGTTGTCTGTCCCTGTGTGTTGGCCCTGCGACAGACTGGCGACCTGTCCAGGGTGTACCCCGCCTCTCGCCCCATGACAGCTGGGATAGGCTCCAGCACCCCCGCGACCCTGAAAAGGATAAGCGGAAGCGAATGGATGGATGGATGG
>NW_005187491.1:380804-386347 GCF_000239375.1 Pundamilia nyererei
CGCCCTATGACAGCTGGGATAGGCTCCAGCGCCCCCCGCGACCCTGAAAAGGATAAGCGGAAGCGAATGGATGAAAAAGAAAATAATAAAAGCTAAACCACAGTATGAGTAAAATTTATGTTCACATGTCACATATGCCAATGACCACACTCTTTATCATCTTCCAAACTTCTACTTTTTGCCTTTTTTAGAAAAGTTGGTCAAAATTTGGCTTCTTGATCCATCTGCATAGGTATCCACTGGCTCAGGCTAACATTTGACGTGAGAACTAATCAACCCATCGGATGGTTATAGATGTCTTCACTGATGATTATGAATTGATTATACCACAAACACAAACTAAAGCTTCCCTATCATTTCAGTGTAGTTTATATACTACATTTAATGTTTAACCAGTAAACACATGAAGGAGCTCGTCTAGCTACAAATGAACACAAGTGATTTTAATTCTCTCCAAACATACTGAGGCGGAGCTTGAAAATCAGGGGTGCCACACTGGCTGTGAGGCCCTGTGCATCCACTGAGCCCACACATGGCACAAAAGGCTCTAAGTGGCCTCTTCCTATGAGGCAATGAATTAAATGATACAACAAAAACTACTAAGGAAGCTTTAAGAAACACAATACGAGGCTCAAATGGTTTACCTGATCTCCAAACTCCCCAGATTCAAATCCAATCATGCATCTGCACATCTGCACGTTGTGCCAGAATAAGCCTGATTCATTAAAATGGACTGCATGCATAAAGCCTAATTTACAACATGGAGTCCTGCTCTCAAAAACTGGCATAGATTTAACACTGTCTGTGAAGCTGGATTTAAGAAGTAAGCGCCTAAAGTTAAAGTTTTTAGAACATATTTAGCACCATCTTGTGTCAGGTTGGTTGGTTGCAATAAACAGACTTACATTACACACTTTTGTAATGTCTCTTTGCAGAAATGAGTTTTATGTTAATAAACCGAGGATATACTGTCCACTTTCACCCTTAAGCAATAAATGGTTCTTTCATTGTTTGGCTAGCTGTATTGAAATGGGAAAATCCAGTGTAATGTGGACTTTTATTTCTCCCTTCAGACATGTTGGAAGATGTCAGGATTCCCTATCATGCTTTGATTGTCCCATTTCAGTGCAGCTAACAAAACAAAGAACCACGTACTGCTTAAGAGACAGAGGGTGAAAGTGACTTCAACCAACCAACCTGATGGCGTGGCGCTCTGTACTGACACAAGATGGTGCTGAACATGCTCTAAAAACTGCTTCTTAAATCCAGCTCCACAGATAGTGTTACATCAATTCAGTTTTTGAGCAGGGCTCCATGGTGTAAATTTGGGCTTATACATGTAGTGTTTCATGTCCAATTTAAGGTCCCATTCAGTAGCACACAGGGCTCAGTTAATCAGCTGCAAATATCCTGGATTAAAACAAACACTATCAGAGATCCAGGGTCAATCACCAAAGAGCTGTTTGGGTGGTATTAGGTTGGTAGCACCTTCTGTTTGATCAGCAGATATCTTAGTAAAGACCTAACATAGATTTACTTTTGTATTTATTTTCTTCAAGCTGATAAGGGCAGGAAAAATGTTTGTTAAACCAACTTGAGGTAATTTGTAATTCTTTCTGGAATTGGATTAAAAATTATTGTCTGAAGTGCTGTATCTCTATTCTGATATTTTTATGTTGGGTGATAGTTATTGTTATGAATGTAGATTTTTAGTGTTGATCTCTAATATTTCATGGAATGTAACCTTATCGTTAACCTTTATCTTTTTGACAAAAGTTTTAATTAAGCAAACAACAACTTTATTTTTAGCTGCTGTAAGAAATGTAAAGGCTGACAATCATCCATGACCTGGATGTCTGACAACCTTCATAGACAATTCTGTGAAGTAATGCTAAAATAATATTTTGTAAAGAATACCGGCAACAATAGAAATTTTACTAAAAAGGTCTGAAAATCATGTTGTTTTATTGATTTATTTTAGTATATTTTAGTTTAGATGTGCTTTTGCTTGATTTCCATCTAATCTGTCATGATCCGAGCGAGTGTTGGGTTTGTCTCCTCGCACACTGTTCCCCTGGGTCCACCCTGAGGTGTAGCTCAGGTAATCTCCTTCGCCTGTGGTGCATCAGCTGCAATTAAGAGGTTGCATTTAAACCCAGTGTCGTCACCTCTCCTTTGCCAGTCCGACAGCTGCCAATGGTGGTAACAAGTTGCATCTCTGTGTTTCCTTTCAGGTCGATGTTTTGCCTTACCTGCTTCTCCTTGTGTTCTCAGTTTTTGACTCATCAGTTACATCGTAAGCACCCAGCTCCCAGCCAGAAATCTCACCCACCACTGAACCTTGCCATCTAAACTTGGATTCTCTTCACCTCTACTGCCTGTCCTCCTGCCTGCTGCCTCGCTGGAAACACTAAACCTCAGGTTGGACAAATACTCAGCTGCTCAGTCTACAATACCCTCCCCAAGCTGGAAATCGGCTTCACTGCATGTAAGCAGTCAAGATCTGTGTTGTAAATACTGACTATGTTGTGTCTGCATCTGGGTACTTTCCTAGTGTTGGCCTCTGGGCCGTTTGTGATGTAATCTTAAGATGTTGCCTGGGCTTCTTGTTTTCAGTCATACTCTGTAGCATTGATGACATGTGCTTGATTCCCAAACAGAGACCTGTGCCATTTTGAATGTGCAGAAGATTTTTTAACATGAGCAGAAATATTTCTGAAGCATATTTAGGCTGTTAAAAGCCACAAGGATATATATTATTTTATGAATAGGTGACTCATACATGTTTAAGCAGGTAACGTCTTCTGACAAGGAAGCCAAAGTCCCCTAACAGCGTACAAACCTTATTTATTTGTTAACGCCTGGCTATTATGTGGTAACTGTGTGATGCTATCATGTGGACCAAAATCTCAGAAAAAATGTTTGCAGCACTTTGTTGAATCTACTCCAAAAAAGGTAAAAGGTGGTTCAACCTGGTACTAGCAATGTGTATCTAATACATTTTCCAGTGAGTGTATATGTAACACAAAGTGTAGCATTAACAGACAAAAATGGGGCAACTTCCTTTTTCAGTCAAAAGCAGAAGTTGGTACAAGAAACAGAAGTCAGTTAAGAAAGATAAGAAGCAATAACTTCTTGTATTATGATGCTCTGTGGCTTTAACACTGTGGCATCTCTGAGTAGAATTCACAAAAGGCTCAACAGAAAGACAAAATAACAATGACAGAGGATGACCCACATAGCAAACAGGTCTGGCCTGGATCTGGTGTCAAGCCGGCACTGCTGGCTGACTTCTGGCATGGTAAGTGGTATGTCAAACAGATGTGTGCCAGGTCTGGCAATGATGCCACTGTTTATTTGATGGCATGTCACATCTGGCCCGATTGTGGTTTGGTTTATGTGGCCCAGGCTCATAGAAAACAGGTCTTCCCTGGATCTGGCATCAAGCTGGCACTTCTGACTGACTGGTGTCATGGCAGGGTGTATGTCGCCCAGATGGGGGCCAGGTCTGGCAACGATGGCACTATTTATGTTCCTATTTTCCTATTTTAGTTAGACGACCCAAATGCCATGTTTCAATACTATACTGCTATGGTAGCAAACGTTTCAAATGCAGGTTTGACAGGTTTGTGAGTGCACACTTTATCCAAAACCTAGTGACAGTTTACTCATGTTTACCACTGCGTGGTTGTATCTCAGGAGCCAGAGCAGGTCACCTACTGATTGGAAGGTTAGTGGTTTGATCCCTGGCTCTGGATCTCTGTCAAAAGTGTGAATGTGTACAAATCTAGTTAGGAAGAGAAAGTGTGTGATTGGGTGAATGTGACATGTTGCATAGAGCACTTTAAGTAATCAGGGAGAGTAGAAAAGTGTTATACTATCAGAAAAATGTTCACTGTCTGAACAGAGTTTCGTCATTTTACTTTTGTTGTTGTTTTGTTTGTTATTAATGAAGAAGAAAAGGTACTGAGAGAACTGTGGGACACTTTATTACAGACTTCATGAAAATAAAAATATAATTTCTTTAGATTGAAAGCTTTCTTAGAGCAAATTGTTTAAATAACTCTGACAACTTTCTCTTTGTCCTCAGAAAACTGTCAGTGAAAAGAGTTGGAAATATGAAAACAAAGGATACTGGATTGGTCTGAGAGTTGAAGATGGGATATGGAAGTGGCTGGATGGAAGGAATCTGACTAATATGTAAGAGACACTTTGAATCAATAGAAATTTCAAGTATTTCCCAAATCTGTGATAAATCAATTACAGTGTACCAGTGTCCATCAGCCTTGAGCAGAATTCTTGTTTTCCTCAGCTCCTGGATGAACCAGCCTCCTTCTGATGGTCACTGTGCAATCTCTGTACAAAACCAAGGATTTAAATCAGTGAGATGTGCTGAGAAGAACCGATGGATCTGCAAAAAGAAAGCTTTGTCTGTTTGAATACTGCAGTAAAACTTCAGAGGACTTTCAGATAGTCTCAGTCTCAAAATATAATATTAATGATGATATTAATAACTGGTCAACAGAGGGCACTGCATTACTTCAGATCAATGAGTTGTTCCCTGAAGTATCTGCACTGAGATTCTTTCATGTTGCAATGATAGCTATTGTTAAGCTATGTTATATTAATGACAAATGTTTTAGTCAAGCCAAGAACAACACTGTTCAAACTGCTGTAACATGTAGAAGAAGGACAGCTGGCCTCTACATTTGGACTTTGTTAATCAGTCACAGTGTCAACATCAGCTACAGAGCAGCAGAGAAGAACAGGAAGTTCAGCTTATAATTGAAGTCTCATGTTGTGTATTTTGCATATTGTTATCATATCAGCTTGACCTTTTTTAGTGTTGTTAGTAAAGTTTTGATTTTATTCATTTACATTGATTGAAATGAAATTATGGATCCATCCTGCTTTGTATCACCAGCTCAGCCTGGTGGTGGTGCTGTAAGGGTTTGGGGGGTATTTTCTTGGCACACTTTGGGTCATTTATGCCAACTGAGCATAAATAAAAATGGCACAGTCCACCTGTGTATTATTGTTGAACATGTCCATCTCTTCATACCCACAATTCTTTTGGCTGATTCCAGTCAGATAAAACACCATGTGAGTTCACTATAGTCAAACTGCCTCCACAGTCACCAGATTTCAGTCCAATATCAACCTTTCAAAAAGATTTTGAAAATATGTTTTTTAATCAATTTTTGATTTAAGTATTTATTCATGGATGAATAATTCATTTTGAAATATTGATTTATAAATAGTGTTTTTATTCTAAATTAAATTACTAAAAAAATAACTTACTTTATTAATATTTAAACAAATAGAATAATTTAAAACCCATTCATAAATGAATTTACAGATGCACATTATATTACACAATATTATTATTTAGCACAGGAGTCTTTATTTCTCTTGTGGTCCTACATAAAAATAGCACAAAGTATGTGGAAGTAGTCAAAGGCCAAAAAATGTGTGGAGCACAATTTCGTGAATGCTGGCTTGAATTTACATTTAAATGCTGTGTAACATTCACACAATAATGT
>NW_005187491.1:394125-395105 GCF_000239375.1 Pundamilia nyererei
CCACACAAAATGGCACTCTGGCCCAGAGCTCACCTTTCCCTGGGCTTAAATCTCCTTGATTACTGACGAGAGTCAGCTGCACAAAAGGGAAAGGTGGCACCTCAGGCAGAAGAGGTAGTGTGACACGCCCACACAGGCACCTTCAGGAGGAGGCCCTGCTAGGGCCGTAACAACATTTAACAAGGTTTAGCCTTAGTTTTGCCTTCAGGTTTTCTGATTTAGTTTTCTTTGTGATTATAGATTTGTTCCAAAGTTAAATCATTTTTTCTACCTCCAATATGTAGTTTGTGGTTGTACATAACAGAACAATGCTTAAATAATTAGGGATCTTTGACACATTTCATTGTATTCTAAAGAAAACTATGAATAATTTTGGTTGTTGAAATAACTTTTTTTTTTTGCCAGATAAGAAGTCGTCTTGTAATAAATCTTTTCCATCACTAGCAACATGCTGGGGAATTCTGTTACTAATTATGGTCCTTCGATTCTACTGTGAGTATAACTTTAAAACTTACACTTTGGTCTGACGTGTGTAAGGGCAAAGTAGTGTGATGTTTTATATTTGATTGTGTTTTTTTTAACAGTTATTGTTACACTAATTTCCAAGAAACATATAAATATATTCAAACCCAAAACCAACTGCTGTTCTTTGTGACCTTATAGTCTCCACAGTTTTAGAAAAACGGATTGCAAACTTGACTGAAGAGACACAGATGCTCAAAAAGAAAAATGAGGAGCTGGAGACAGAAAAGAAAAACCTAACAGAACAAATACAACAGATGATGACACAATGGATTGAGCTCAATGTTAGTCGAGCTCAGTGGAGCATTGATGCCTACTGTCCCAAAGAAAATAACAGTATGTTCCAAATATATTTGTACAAAATTACCTAATTTAACATAGATATGCACTGATGTTGTTTATTAACCGTTCTCTATTCTTGCAGACAGAAAATGTAAGCCTTGTCAGGCTGGCTGGTT
>NW_005187491.1:397588-404533 GCF_000239375.1 Pundamilia nyererei
CAAAGTCTGCATCTCTATGTGATTACTGTTTCAAGTCATGTTGGTTTAGGTGATGTTTTCTTCAGTAATAGTAAACAGTAAAAAAAGACAGTAAGCAAATCCAGTGGGTCAGATACTGAGACATGTGCTGCCACATCAAAGGCAAACTTTCCCAGTACAATCTAAGGCAAATTTCCAGAGAAAAAATAAACTTCTAAAAAGAGCTACGATGTCTCAACGTAGATTTAAGATGCTGAATTCTGCCAACATTGAGCAAAAACATATTGTTCATTCAAAATGACCCAAAGTCTACAAAAATTGTGGTTGTTTGAAAACTGCTTAACTCCATTTACCCTTTAAACTCTCAGTAAAACAGGACAAGGAAACTGCACATGAAGAAATGAAGGTTGAAAATAAAGCAACTCAACAAACTCCTGATACAAATGGTGAGTTGTATAATAAAAAAAAACCCAAAAAAAAAACTACAACAACAAAAAGTGTTAACACAACTGGAAGGAGGGATGGGAATCGAGAACTGGTTTCCAGTAGTCCAATTCCCTGGGATTGTTAGTCTGCCTGCCCATCAATCACACTTATTGGTTGTTCTGCTCTCAATGCGATCAGCTGATATCACTTTGTGCATCGTATGAAAAGCATGAGATCCACAATTATTGGAGTTTATTCAGATCGTGGGCTTTGTATTTCAAATTTACACTCTTTCACATATGTAATTTCCCAAGCATGTGTATTTGATAAGCTCTTAAACCTTAATTATTTCTTGAGTTGTAATGATTCAATAAAAAAAAACTGACAATGTGTATAACTACATAAAATTAGAGTTTAGGCCAGAAACATAGAACTAAACCAACAGGAAATGTAGTTGTAGGGAGGAGGGTGACATTCTAGTCAGTCTTTAGTAAGCCCCAGTCAACATGAGTGTAACACTCGTTACCAGAACCCTGGCATGACACACACTCAGAGACCGTTGGATGAGTTTGAGTGCACTTTTATTAACAGTGTTGAGAGCTGGAGGCTCTGTGGAATCTGTAGCTTCAGCTCAGCTCTTGTATGCTTCTGCTCCACCAGCCCTCAGCAGCTACTAGAAATATGAAAGTCTTGGTTAGCATGATGAAAATCAGCTGTG
Organism: Pundamilia nyererei; assembly: GCF_000239375.1. Lineage (NCBI taxonomy): Eukaryota > Metazoa > Chordata > Actinopteri > Cichliformes > Cichlidae > Pundamilia > Pundamilia nyererei. The sequence continues at coordinate 398,712 of NW_005187491.1, forward strand.
CCAGCCAGCCTTGCTTGGCACTGTCCCGTGAACCCACATCTCCACCCTCCCTCCAGGATAGCCTTAAACCACACCCTCCTACAACAAGGCATTATTTCATACCAAGACCTTTATTTTGTGAAAGACAGATAAGATTTGTAAATCTAAAATTAAAGCTCTCAGTTGACCCAAGCAATTTAAACCTAAAAGAATTTACAGTAACAGTGCAAATGCAAATTCCTTGCTGAAAGTTTAACTTCTTAAGCCCCAACGCCCCCTGATACGGGGGCAAAAGGCAGGAGATCAGGTAGGCTTGGGGCTTAAGAGGTTAACCAAAAGGCATTTCCAGTAGAAATGGGCTGACATATCCTGAGCATAACCATGTATAATATCCACTGAAGTTAAAAAAGAGGTGCTTTGCAATATTACACTGCAGTGTGCCAAATAAAAAAGTCAAATGTGTATTTTTCGGACCATAAATTGCACATAAGGCACATTAAGCGAAACAAAGCAGTCAGATAAATCAAACTTTGTTCAACTCATTCTTCTTGCTTCCTCTACTTCCGTACTATTGATTCATTAATGCTGTTTTCTATCACAGCTGCTCTATTCCCATGTTGTTGCAGTATAGTATAGTTTAATGCTCTCATATCTTCAGCATCTTAAGTAGAATATACTGCACAGTTTTCTCATCAATAAAAGAATATTTACTGCATCAGTTTGTCTTCATTTCATCTGAAACACACAAGGATCAAATCTTTGACTTTATGTTTGGGATATTTTCCTTAAATATAACTAAAGCTTTCACACAGGGTCATAAATGATATGAAATAGTAATAAATACCTTGAATTTTGACTGAAATGTCATATTTGATTCCACCACTGAGCTTTCTTTTTCCAAAAATGGTGTGTATATAGTAAAATATCAATAATGTCACTCCTGTTACATTTGTACCATCAAACTGAAATGAGACTAGTGTCAGCAGCTACACTAGCAAACTGTTTTACAAGCTAAACTTAGCATCATTGTTGTCTAAGGGGACTCAGCGCATGGCTGTAATGTTCTCCCATCACACGGAGCTGAAACGACAGTTTTCACATAGAAAACAGTTTAACTAAGAACTGGGTACTTTTCTGTTGAATCGTTTTCATGATGTTCGTTTGTCGGCTGCGCTCAGACAGGATGGAAATAAAGGTTTAAAAAGACCTCGAGTCCTTTTTCATGTACTCATGGTGGCTGCAATTACTCAAACCTTCAAAACACAAAACTAAAATGTTGCCAACTGATTTGGTAAAGATAATTATCCAAAGCAGACTTCAGGTTTACGATCATTTATGATATTCTCTTGATCTTACAAATAATCATGTATGAGTCCGAGTGCTCTGTCATGTGGATAGTAAACTTTTCCAAGTCCTAACAAGAAGAAAATCTAAAAGTTTCCATCGAATGAAACAAAAAACTGAAAATAAATAGAGGAGCGCTCTCTCCTTCCTATGCACCACCAGCGTCGAGCATACCTGTCCCAGTCTCGTATCAACATCATCACCTGCAGCACATCCAATTATAATATTTAAAAGGTTTATCTTTTCTTTTAAATTCCTTGGTATTTATTTGTGAAGCACTTTGTGATCTTCACATTGTGAGGCGCTACATAAACAACATTTACTTACTTTCAGTGAAATTTAGTGGTGACTTTAAAATCATTTTATTTGTCTTGAGCCTCCATCTTTGGAAGTGGTGCTGTGTGAGACTCTGAAAGCAAGTTTTGCACTTTTAGAGGAGATGCACTAAAACTGTAATATCATTTTAAAAAAAAAAACACGCTGAAGCTAAACAAACAAAGAATAAAATAAAAACTATTTGTTCTCTATGATTGGAACTGACATGTGAAATGTCACATCATCACTGATTTGTTTGGAGGAGTCAAGCTTGAACCCTCTTTTGTTTGAATTATAATAATTACAACATTATTCAAATAACACTGAAGTGGTCGGGCAGAGAATCAGTGCTGTATCCATGCAAACACATGCACAGCAAGCAAACTCGCAAACCTCGGCTTTGGATTCAAATGAAGACACAAACATTTCCAAGTGTGTCCATCTTTGCTGATGATGCAGCAGACACGCTGAACTCCAGTCAGGAGGAGAAGCATGTTCTTCCACTCACAGACTGAAGCCTGAAACCAAACGGCCCGTTTCCTGTGTTTAACCTCAGTCCTAGTCTCATGATTCGACCCCTGTGACATTGTTTAGCTCCAATTCACAGCCCGCTCTGCCAGACGTTAGTCTGTTTGCATCTGTAATAACTTTGAATAAGTCATCTTCAGTTAAATGACTCTGAGCATCTTTAATCAAATGCACTTTAATGAACACTGGGCTGCTTTCTAAAACCACTTTTACAAGGTCTCTGATAGATGTGGGAGGAGGAGCGAGGATGACATATATATCAGATGAAGAGTTCTGACTGTGTCACAGCTTAACAGACGTCTCATCGAGTCAGGTATGTTATGCATATGTTTGTTTTGGTTTAATAATCTCACACAATCTCTGATAATCTCACACATTCATTATCTGGTATTCTAATAAACAAAATGATGATAATTGAATAAAGACAACACTTTTTAAAGTTGAACGTTTCAAATGTTAAATATGTTTGATAGTTTTGTTTGAATCATTAGATTAGGATAGAAATGGAGTGACAGAGACATCTGCCTCTTTGTTGATGCTGGTTTAAGTGTTATGATTAATAATGATAGAGCAGCTGCAGATGAGATTCATGAGGACGTTCTTCACAATTTTTCAGCTCTCAGCCATGAAGGGGTGTGGACTGATCCTCCTGCTGCTCTCAGGTCTGTAAACTCATCTCAGTCGCCTCATTTATAGTTTGAATAAAACTTCATATCAGAAAATCAATGAAAGCACAAACTGAACTGCTCCATAGTGATTATTTTAAAGGTGTCTGTAAACAAGCTTCAAGCAGTCACAGAAACACTCGTACAATCTCCAAAGATCTTTGTCATGTCAACTAAACTTCTAAAGGTTTCTTTGGGTCCAGTTAAAAGTTTGATTGACAGTTTAATAGTCGGTAGTTTGTAACAGTTTGTATGAAGTGAAGTAAAAGAGTAAAAAAAGAAAGACAGCAGCTTTTTAACCTGATGTGTGAGTTTTGCCCTGGAGCGGGAAACCAGTGTGTAGGTGTCCACAGGCATTGTAAAACACATTTTAACCAGTATACGAGTTACAGATCCTTTGAAGGACATATATATTAACAGATCACAACACTGTTCAAATCTCTGTAAATTCTCCTGACGAGTAAAATCGAGCTGAGATGAGTCTGTGACCGCGCTGACTTACTCGTGTCCTCTCTCAGGTTACGTGATGGTCTGCCATTTTCAGTCTGATCAGTTAGTCAGACAGCTCCACCTCGTTGACCTGCAGAAGTCCTGGAACGACGCTCAGAAATACTGCAGAGATGAGTACATTGACCTCGCCATCGTTAACAGCTCAGCTCTCATCCAGGAAGCCCAGAAATGGGCGGGGAGCACAGAGGTGTGGATTGGACTCTCCAAGAGCGACTGGAAATGGTCTCGCCTCGGTCCAGTTCAGTCACCCTGGTTTCATTCCTGGTCCCCGGGACAGCCAGGGACTGGGGAGTGTGTTACAATATCTAGTGATGGATCATGGTCCACAAGACAGTGCTCAGAACAACATAGCTTTTTCTGCTTTAATGGTGAGTGTTTTGGACTTTGGAACCAGGGTCTGACAAACTGAACATTTGAGCTGCAGGTCTGAATCCGTCTGATCTTTTGTCTTTCAGGCATGAGTGACATTATCGTCCCGGTGTCGACCTTGATGACCTGGCCTGATGCTCAGTCTCACTGCAGACAGACATACATAGACCTGAGCAGCATGATTGATTCATATGTAAACACCATGGCCGCTAACATGCTGACATCTTCTAATCAGGCCTGGATTGGACTGTATAGAAATTACTGGATGTGGTCAAACTCGAGCACAGCCTCAAACCTGCCGTGGGGGTCCGGGCAACCTGATGACACTCAAAACTGTGCCACAATAGATGCATCAACGGGCTCCTTCTACAGTCTTAATTGTAATGAACAACGCCCCTTCCTCTGCTCCAGAGGTGAGTATGTCCTCTGTGTTTCTGCACGGTCTGGTCCTCCTGGGCTCATCTGGACACTCTTGGCACAACACTGCCAATCCTTTGGGTGGCGCCGTCATTTGGTGTTCGCTCTCTCTGTGGTAGAGTATCACTTCCTGTTCCTGTTCCAACACAGGAACAGGAAGTAGTAGTTGAGTAGCTTATCTGCATACCAATTTAATTAAAAACCTTTAGATAACTTCTGTTTTCATAGTATAATCTTCATGTGCAGCATGGCCTCTTCACCTGTCCCTCGTGCACTTTCCTGCTCATTGTGTCAGATGTTTAGTTACTCCTCAGCCTCCTTTAGCAGTAGTGATACTTGTAACAAATATAACATATTTGCAGCTCTGTAGGCCAGGATTAGTGAATTGGAGACTCGGCTTCGCACCCCTGAGTCACCCGTAGCTAGCCAGGCCCCTGTAGCCGGTGCAGCCGAAGATAGTGTAGGCCCCGCTAGCTGTTCCCTGGCAGACCCCAAGCAGCTGGGGAAAGAGAGTGGCTGGGTGACAGTGAGGAGGAAGCATAGTCTTAAACAGAAGTCCCAGGTACACCACCAACCTGTTCATGTGTCTAACCGTTTTTCCCCACTCGGCGACACACCCGCCGGGGGTCAAACTCTGGTAATTGATGATTCTGTTGTCAGACATGTGAAGCTAGGGACACCGGCAACCATAGTCAGTTGTCTTCCAGGGGCCAGAGCAGGCGACATCGAGGGAAATTTAAAGCTGCTCGTAAAGGGTAAACGTAAATTCAGTAAAATCATAATTCACGTCGGCAGTAATGACACCCGGAGGTCACTAAAATCAATATTGAATGGGTGTGTAACTTTGCCAAAACAATATCGGGCTCTGTAGTTTTCTCTGGTCCCCTCCCCAATCAGACCAGGAGTGACATGTTTAGCCGCATGTTCTCCTTAAATTGCTGGCTGTCTGAGTGGTGTCCAAAAAACGATGTGGGCTACATAGATAATTGGCAAACCTTCTGGATGAAACCTGGTCTTGTCAGAAGAGACGGCATCCATCCCTCTTTGGATGGAGCAGCTCTCATTTCTAGAAATATGGACAAATTTATTAAACCCCCCAAAATATGACTATCCAGAGTTGTGACCAGGAAGCAGAGCTTACACACCTTTCTGCAGCTCCTCTCCTCCTCCAGACAGAAATGTAAAGGGGGCACATGGTGGCAACGGAGGCAAGAAAGGGGTAAGGGTTGTGTGGGGTGCTCTGAATAACTGTTTTTGTCATGTAATTGGATTGCACTTTGTCAGACCTCTACCCTAAAACCGGACCAACTTGGGTGCCCCCCCTGAAGGCTTAGCTTCTGCAGGTCTAGCTCTCAGTGTCACTGAGGCACGCAACCCCCCTGACCACATTAAGGTGGCAATCACTCAGGGGGAAAACTGAAAAACAAAATAACAAATAATAAAATAAAATATTGCTCATCAGATTCTAACAACTAAAAACGTGACATTTACCTTAATTAGATGCCCTCTATTAAATACATTTGAATCCAACCATAGTACTTCTCACTATTGCCAATATTAACAAAACTAAAAAGGGTAGGCCAAGTTATATAAAAAAGGCAAATCTCCAAGTCTTGAAAAATAGAAATAAAGAATACATTAAAATATCCATCCAGATCTTCAGAAACAACAACATAAAATCTATCTTAATTTGAT
>NW_005187491.1:410415-417390 GCF_000239375.1 Pundamilia nyererei
CTTTGTAACCTTATAGTCTCCACAGTTTTAGAAAAACAGATCAAAAATTTGACTGCAGAGACACAGATGCTCAAAATGAAAAATGAGGTGCTGGAGACACAGAAGAAAAACCTAACAGAAATAATGCAACAGATGTCGACATCATGGAGTGACTTCAGTGTTAGTCAAGCTCAATGGAGCAACATCAGCTACAGAGCAGGAACAACAGGAAGCGCAGCTTTAGAGGACTCTCATGTTGTGTATTTAGGTTTTTATGCAGATCACTGTTATTTTAGTGTTGTTATCAAAGTTTTGATTGTATTCATTTACATCTATCTTCTTGTAATTTTATTTTTCCCCACATTAGTTTAGTTAATTTTCAAAGTAAATTTATGCTTTTTGTCTCAGTAGTTATTTCAGTATAATAAACCAAATTATTAAAAACTTTTGCCTGAAAGTCTGCTGGAATATTCATATGGTAGGCTCAGAATTTGGCATAAACAGCATGAAAATATGGATCCAACCTGCCCTGTATCAGCAGTTCAGACTGGTGGTGTCAAAATAATGGTTTGAGAGGTATATTTTCATAGCACACTTGGTGTCCTTTAATGCCAAATGAGTATTGATAAAATGAGTATTGTTGCTGACCATGCCCATCTCCTCATGGCAACAGTACACCCATTTTTGTGATGGCTGATTCCAGCAACATAGTACATCATGTGAGTTCACTATAGTCAAATAGCCCCCATAGTCAACAGGTCTCTATTTCAATAGAGCACTTTTGATAGAGTCTTACAAATCTGCAGTAACTGTTTGAAGGTATCATGCTAATATGGACTCAAGTGTCTATAGATATTTATATAGGAAATATTTCAAGTATCCTCCACATAGAATTAAGGGAGGTCTGACCATAAAAATGGCTCCAACCAGGTATTACTGTGGTGCACTTGATAAAGTGTTTTCTGAGTGTATATAAGAACATACAAGGGGCAGAGTGAGAACTATGCCTCAGAAATGTTCAAACAAATAAATAATTCCCATCAACAAATAGATATGTGTGAAAAAAAGACTGACAATCTGGTCCCTATTGACATGAGATATGTTGTTACCACATGCTCACATCTAACTGACAATTGCATCATACCTTTATGTGTATGATGCACATTAAGATAGTTGTATTTATGTGAAAGGTTAAAATCAGAAGCACTGAGAATAAACAGTTTAAAAGATTTTCTTATTGAAAATGTATATCCTGTTTTAGTTTTAGATATACTAAAATCATAAAGAAGATTGTTTATTGGGAGGCAAAATAATTTTATTCTGAGTATTTTTATATGTATTGAAAACTATGAGTCACCTCAAATGGTTCCATGGCTTCATGGAGCTATTGGTATTTTATGTACAGAATATATCTGATCTGCAGCAAGCAGATAAAAACAAAATTCTAATTTCCCCATTTGCTGTTTTGAGGAGGCAGACATTCTCTCTAGATTACATTTTTATATTGAGTAATGCACAAATAATTTTTCGATTTCCAGTTCCCAAGGATAGTTTTCTTCAAGAGGTATATAAGGCATTCAGAACTATGTTTGCTGTATGCACATCCATAGATAATTCACTTACCTGACCTAAGACTCACAGTGAGGTAAGGTTGGAAAACAGCAACTAAACCATGTGCATAGGTATTCATATATACTCTGCCAGAAACTCTGAACAGGCGTACAAGACCTTAGAGCTTGCATAGTTCTCAGATTAAGGAATTTAAACACATTTGTGTTGAGAAGTTTTTATCTTGAGGGATTGATCTTGCTCCCATTTTGCAGTTGGGAAGGAAATTGAGTCATCTATTTTAAAAATAACCTCAGTTCAGTTGATTGGTATTAAATCTTGCCTGTGTCACAGGTGCCTCTGTCAGTGCGCCCCAGGGTGGCTGTGGCTACAATGTAGCTTGCCATCACCAGTTGTGTGACTGTGTGTGTGAATGGGTGGATGACTGGATGTGTAAAGTGCTTTGGGGTCCTTAGGGACTAGTAAAGCGCTATACAAATACAGGCCATTTACCAATCATTTACTGATATTCAAGAAATTTACTGTTGCTGATTTCATAATTTGATACATGTTATTGGAATTAAGTAAAGTTTCTGTCTTGAATAACATGTTCTAGATTTTTTACATTTGTAATTCTTTTCTCGTGCCACGAGGGAAAATGTTGCATTTTCTTTTTCTGATATCTAGACTCCAAATGGGTGTTAGTTTACAGAGGATAAGTGAAGATTTAAAACAGTTTTAAAGCAGATTTCTACTCTTCAACTGAGTGCTTGTTCTAGCCCTAACCATGAGCTCTCTAAAAATCTTTGTTTTGACCTATTTTTAAAACATACTGCATTTGAGATGTTTGAGTGTAGTGACTTAAACCAAGAAATAGAGGGTTTATTAGGGATCAGCAAGAAAAAATTATTTTTGAGACGGGTAAAGTTTTCCAACAGGTAAAATCATCCTCTACCATTTTTAGCAAACAAATGTGATTCTGGAAAAAAATCCTCATTAAAACGATTGCTCTTCCCCTTTTTCTCTTGATTGGCAGCTCCATAATCAAAATCCTGTGTCCAATGTATCCACTATCCCTCTCATAACCATGTAAGCCTGGTCAGACATAACTTAACTCATTCTGACCCTTTGTATACTTCTGCATCATCCTCTTTCCCATATTTTCATGGTATGGCTCATAAAGAAAAAAGAAAGACTAGACTTATACTACAATATTTTACCAATTGCCAATAAATAACGTTAGCTGTAATAAAAAAAATTTATTCTTCCCTGCTCGTGAACGCAACGTCGTGCTCTAGTTCAACAGTGCTAGCGTTTCTACTGCGACTGCGCGAATTGTCTCCCGGAAACAGTATGGTTGTTTTGGTGTCTGCTAATGTTGTAGTCATTTGATAAAAGGCAGAGGAAAACTTTTACCGTGGTAGTTTTGGCTGTGGGATCAACACCACGTATTAGCATTATCTTTACTATGTTTTTTCCGAGTTGATAGAATGAACAGTGCCAACAGAGAAAAGCAGATATTTTGTTTGTAGACATTTTATAGGTAGCTAACGGTTAGCTAGCCTGTTCTGGCTAACTGAGAGATTGTCACTCTGTCAACAAGTTTCGTTCGACATGGACTCCGCGGCGCTGGAACTTGATGCTGTCACTTTTGCCAAAACAGCTGTAACATATGACCAGAATGGCAAATATAACGAGGCTGTATTTTATTATAAGGTAAGTGCCAATAAGTTTTACCTGTATACGTATGCTATTTTTCAGGGTTAGCATTTTGCTAATCTTAGAAGTTCAAACTCACTTTCATTTCTGTAATAGCCGCAGGATTAGATTTAAGAAGTCTACTACTTCACGAATCAACAGTTTACAGATATATTTGGTCAAAGTTGAGGGTTGCTAGTGTCCCTGGATGCCAGTACTTAGTGACCGGATGTGATACTTTTCTAACCGCTGCCTCTTTTATGTTTGATTTCCATAGGAGGCAGCTCAGGCCCTCATTTATGCTGGCATGGCAGGGTCCAAACTGGACGGGATCCAGGAGAAAGTGAATGAGTACTTGGATCGGGTTCAAGCCCTCCACAATGCAGGTAAGCTCACCTCACAATAGGCACAAAGGGTTTTGCTTCTGATGGCTTTTCAGATGACTTACAAATGAAGGCTTAATGTGAAATATAAATCACATAAAAGCTACTCTAGTAATATAGAATGAAAATATAGACCTGGAACTGAATATACTCCCATTTTAATTAATGTATGGATAGCTGGAAACTATTATAATAAACACACTCCACATGTTGTTCATTAAACTTGTTGTCTAAAAGACACTCATTATCCTGTTTTACTGGAGTTGTTGATTTATCTTGAGCAACACCTTTAAAGAGGTGAAGTGTTTAATGGGTAAGAAAATGTTTCTCTTTTTTACTGAAAAGGACAGTTTCTCAGTTTCTGTCTGACCAGTTTTTTCCATGACTCTCCTCATGCTCTTGATTTGTGTGTTCACATGGGTGTGGCCACAGAATGTACAAGAGTCCTGTTACCACTAGATGATTTGTAATGCTGGGTATTGCTGTTTAGTGATTTCGATGATATGAAATGTAGAAATTTATTGCTCTTTTTTTCTATCATCTTTCTATCATTTATCCAGAAAGCTACCAAAAAAATCACAACTAAGTTAACTTAGCACCTGTCTGAGCCAGCATTAACAAAGAATAATAATTACTTCATGACATTTTTAAAGGTGGAGTTTTTGTATGCTGTTGTATTAAGCTGCACCAGTAAACTTACTAAACTGATAGTTTAAGTACTATTTCTGCACTGTTAAAGAGATTAAAGGTGGCTCAAGAAAAGTTGTTGGAAGGTTAAATTCTGTTTAACTTACTGAATACAATGAGAGACAAATATGGGCAGACAGTACTTAAGATGAGTCTTTGGGTCAGATAGGAGAGACTAGGGAGCATTAATCTCCTTATCTAGTGTCTGGTCTTAATCTGGACCTGTCCAACAAGTCTTTGGTATTTTTTCCTGCATGTTGTTCAGGTTTTAGCCAGAGACAAAGAAAAGCAGCTGTTTTGTAATGAAGATATTCATATTTCCAACTTTCATCTTGAGTTTTCATTTACTCAAGTATAATGTGCTAAAAACAGGTTTGGATGACTTGGTGTCCATTAAAAATCCTCTACGTAATTAATACTCCATGGGAAAATGGATTAGGTCAAATTACCTGTTGTCTTAACCATTCCTTCCTTTGACCTTTGACATTAGTTCAAGCACAGAAAAGTGACCCACTGAAGTCCCGGCACCAGGTGGACCTGGAACGTGCCCACTTCCTGGTTACCCAAGCCTTTGAGGAAGATGAAAAGGGAAATGATGATGAAGCTATTGAACTGTACACTCAGGCTGTGGAGCTGTGCATTAAAACGGTTAGTCTCTCACTAGGCCCCTTTCTGTTTTTCATTATGTCACTCACTGACTTACACTTAGACTTCCCTCATATTATCCCTACTCATGCTCACATTAATTCCTCTTCCTGATTTCTTTTGTTTGTTTTGTTTTCACCAGTCCAATGAAACATCTGAGCAAGTGCTGCAGAACAAACTGAAACAGCTGGCACGTCAAGCTTTAGACAGGTACATATAAAATGGTCCTGATTTTGTGTTGTAAACTAGAATGTTCATCATTCATTTTAATGCTCTAGAGCTTTTTGTTTTAATGTTGTTGTTTTCACTTTTTGCATGTTAAAAAAACAAACAACAAAAAAACTTCTTCCACTATATTTTGCCAGAGCCGAAGGTCTTAAAGAATCCCAGTCCAAATCGGCTTCAGCTCAGGACAGGACAGGGGCTCCTGGAACCAAGCCCAGCACTGGTGCCAGTTCAGGAGGACCTGTCCGCCAGTTCCTCCCTCTTGGGCCAGACTTCAGCCTCAATGACCGACAGCAATCCCAACCTGTCCGGGCTGTGCAGTCCAGTGAGCCCCAAGGTCAGCGCTACACATCTGAGGAGATCGAGGTACTCAGGTGAGAAGGCTCACTGAATATGTCATAAAGGCCAATGTTTCCGGGTATCCCTTTAGTATACCCTTCTAGTTGCTGAAAAATTTTAGAAAGTATAACATTTACATTTTTTTTAATGTAGTTTTGTGCTAAATCACTGCACCAGGTGGCAAATGAAATAACTGCCTCAGCCTTTAATAAGATTATTTTGAAATCTTTGGATGCAAAAGATGCCTGGAAAACTTATATAGGGCCTTTTAATGCCCTAATGGTTTTATCCTTTTTAAATATGTAAATACTATTGCAAAAATATGTGTCAAAGCTTTTCTATTTCATTAAACTTGTGCTTTATTTTCAGGAGTACATCTACAATCAATGGCATAGCCTACGTGCCCTTCATGAGCGTGGACCTTAAAGAGCGATTTGCCTTTCCTGTACCTTTCTCGTGAGTTTGCTTTATTGTTTGCAGTCAGTTTTTATAATAGTAACATTATTTCAAAGCTAATACAAGCCTCACTGAGACATTCAGGAGAGAAAAGTCATGTGCAGATGTATGTATTTTGGAGACAGTCTTAAGATTTGTAGAAACTGCAGTATCTGTTTCTTGACACATTCAAGGGAAGGATACCTGAAACACTAAACACTAAAACACTTTTGCTTTGAGATGTGGTTGTAAGAAGTTTTTCCAGGTTAAATTTGTATAACAAATGTGGGTTTTTTTAGTAGAAAACATTACATATATGAAGCTTTGGTCCAATGCATGTGGGAATTACTGACAGAAACTTACTGTAGTTGAAATTTGGTGACATAGAAAAATAAAATGTGTGACTGAATTGGCTAAACACAGTTTTTCTTTTTCTTTTCTTTTTTTCTTCTCACCAGGGACAAATCAGGGAAACTGGCTTTGTCACCCAAACAGAAAGCCATCTTCTCCCGCTGGGTTCGGCCAGATGAGATCTGCAATAACCCCACCATGATCATGTCTGTGTCCAGCTTCAGCATCAAACAGGTTGGACTGGTTTCGTTTTATTTCCACAATCCTCAGTTGATCTGTATTTTGTATTTTCTAAAATCCTTATATTTGAATATTAAATAAAAAATCTTGTTCAAACTTTGTCCTTTACCACAATTATTGTTCTAATGTTGGTTATTGAAGAATCATGCATTTAAAATTAGTGAATTTTTTTTTTGTTTACTGCTTAAATTCATCCAGTAGATGGCACAGTAACACCACAGATAAGCGTTTTTATGAGAGACAATTTAAAAAACCTTTTGATATGTAACTGAACATTGTAAAACTGAACAGTGTAAAAAGTCCAAACTCAGACTTAAAGTAATGGTGATTTTATGCAATGTATTTAAATATATGTAATTATATATTAACCCGTTCACATTGATTTCCTCATTTCATCTTCTGTCCAGACGGTGGTATCTGACTGTTCGTTTGTGGCCTCTTTAGC
>NW_005187491.1:418846-434940 GCF_000239375.1 Pundamilia nyererei
CTCACTCTGTATCTGCTTCTCTCTCTCCTGTTTAAGGTTTCACAGGGGTGACGTTCTCATCACCACAGCAACGGGTGTAATGACAGAGGAGGAAGGGGAAAGATGGGGTTTAGTGCCAACACACGCCTACGCTGTTCTTGACATCAGGGAATACAAGGTTAGCGTTGGTTGTTTATATTATACTGTCAGTTTATACACATCAAGCCATTAGTGGCCCCTCATACACAATGGATAGTGGACTTTCTAATTTCCAGCAGGGGGAACTGATCTTGTTGCAAAAAAAAAGTCAGATTGATGTTTGTGAGAAAATGTTTCTACTTTTCACCTGGTTTGTTTCTTTAAGCACTTATCAAGTTAAATTTGTATACAAAAATGATCAGAAAGGAACGATGGGATTGTCGTACTATTGCGGTTGCACATTCAGTGTTTCCTTCAATTTTTCATCTGCCTTATATTGACTCAGAGATGGAGTATGGGGGGAAATCAGACTTATGACATTTATATTATACTGACCCTGCTGCAGCGCCGATATCCGTAACACTGGTGAACTCAATATTTCAATATGAATTGAATTCAGCCCTGCTAACCGGCTGTGCAGGTATCTCTGAAGCTTCTAAAAGGTCTCTGTGCATGGTCTTGCTAGTGATTGTCAATTATGACTTCCTTAACAAGCTGCTCATGTCAGTAGGTTCAAAAAATGATGAAAACAAAGTTTTAAAAAAAAAAGAAAAAAAAACATTTTTAAACTTCCCAAAATACAAAAAATTCCTCATGACGCTAAACTGAAGAATGAGCATTTCATTCTTATAATCTTGCTTAGTAAATGTTTAGTAAACCTGCTAGTTTGTAGTATATTTAGATAATTCTGTCATTTTTTTTTCTGGTCGTGTGATTAACCTCATACTTGCGGGTTTGTTTCTCTTGTAGAAAATGCGATTCCTGCAGCTAAAGAATCCGTGGAGTCATCTGCGGTGGAAGGGGCGCTACAGTGAGCGCGATGAGAAGAACTGGACACCTGAGCTCCTGAAATACCTCAACTTTGACCCCAAGACAGCTCAGAAGTTTGATAACGGTATCTGAGTTTATTGAGTTTTACATTCAGTACTTTGACATTGGTCACACACATTGGTCTTTATATTCTGTCTTTAAGTAATTCCAGGGTATGGAGCATATTCAGTCACAGTCTAGCTGTTACAGTCGGTTTGTTTTTCTGTTCCTGGTAACTAATGTACTATTTTTATTTATTTTTTTTACGTTTTTTTTTTAAGTTACACATTATATGTACACTTACTGTGTGTATTTAAGAACCTTGTGAAAATGTTAGTCACATTCTTAAATAATCAAAGGGTATTTTAAATGTTATAGAAATATGTGGCACCTTGCGTCATGCATAAAATTACTCACACAGTGTTAGATTAAATAGAGGGTATGCCTCACTCTGGTTGCCTCTGTCAGGTGGTTTTAGTGTTTACACTTTCCCATCACAGAAAGAGACAGAGGTGCTGAAATCTTCAACATTTGCCATAATATCTCAGAAGACAGTTTACCGGTGTTGCAGTTTAATAAAATATGAATTTGATAAAAAGAAGAAAATAAATGGACCCATAGATTAGCAAACTGATTCCTTCTCACTGTCACCAGATCCACCATCTTTTTGTACGTAGTTTGCATGTTCTCCCCGGTGTCCATGTACACTGGTTTCCTGCCACAGTCCAGAGACATTCAGTTAGTCAGGTTAGGTTAATTAGTGATTCCAAATTGGCCATAGGTAAAAAGGTTTGGTGTGAATGGTTATCTGTCTGTCTGTGTCCACCCTGTGACTCACTGGCAACATGACCAGGGTGTACCTAAAGGCAGCTGGGATCGACTTCCACCAACCCTAAACTGGATAAACAGAAGAAAGTGGATGGAAAGATAACTGCTGTTGTGAATGGGTGCCATATAAATAAAAAATCATTTCAAAATGAAATAGTATCAACAAAAGAGCTTAAAAAGGTAGAATAAAAATATTATGCTTTACAAATAATAAACATTGGAGAGTGTTTAAAAATTAAAATCACTTGCTAAGAAAGCAAAAGTTACAAAAAAGTTACAAAAGTTACTCACCATGATGTGCAGCGCTGACTTTATTCATAAGCTTATGACATAGTCGATATGTTGCTAATGAAATCCAGTATATACCTGAAGTCACTGTGAGGGTATAAATCCAAACAATTTTTATCTCTCTTGGCAAACTTAAAATGATTAAAAAATGATAAATTAGTGTTAACGATCAACTTGTGTTTGCTTTCCAGGTGTGTTCTGGATCGCATGGGAGGACCTTTGTCAATACTATGATGTCATCTACCTGAGCTGGAATCCGGCACTCTTTAAAAACTCCTCCTGTATTCACAGGTGTCTGTTAATTTATATTACTCATGTTTTATGGATGCAGAGTTTGTCACTCACATTTTAAGGACTATTCAAGGGAACAAAAAACATTACATAGTATCTTACTCTTAAATATTCTGGTACATTTTGTGACATTCTACACTGACATGTCTATGTTCTGGTTTCTTTTCCATTTGCAGTACCTGGGATGGAAAGCAGGGTCCAGTGAAGGATGTGTACAGTCTTGCCAACAATCCCCAATACAGGCTGGAGGTTCAGTGTCCAGCTGGTGGTGCTGCTGTGTGGGTGCTTCTCACCAGACACATCACTGATAAGGTAAAGGCACAGATCTGATATGTTTTTATTTCATCCAGATTTAATTTCCATTAATGTGGTGGTCTGATACTGTAATGCTACACTTTTGTGCTATGACCGTGTCTGTCCAGGATGATTTTGCACAAAACAGAGAGTTCATCACGCTGGTCGTTTACAAGACTGATGGCAAGAAGGTTTACTATCCAGGTGAGGTTTGATAGATGCCTTAGAGGACATTTTCTTTCTTTCTTTCTCTGCACCACCGAGCAAGGACAGTTCCACTATAGATGAATGGTAGCAGGAGATTGATGGCAGCCTTTATTTCTGCCCTTCCGCCGCATACAGCAAGGTCAGATGCCTGGAAGAAAGAGATTAGTCTATTGCAGAGCCCTGGCTTTAGTGATGCATCGCCCTTTTTACAACGACACAAAGAAAAACTTCACTAACATTTACTACCCTATAAAATTGATACTGGAGGTTAAGAAGAAATTCAGTTAGAAGTTGAGTTTGACGAAAGTTTTACGTTATCTGTAAGCTACAGTGTGGTTATTTACTTTGAATACCTCCTCTTCCTCCCCAGCGGATCCCCCTCCTTTCATAGATGGCATCCGTATCAACAGTCCTCACTATCTGACCAAGATGAAACTGACCAGTGCAGGAACACACACCTTTACCCTGGTGGTTTCCCAGTACGAGAAACAGAACACCATCAACTACACACTGCGGGTGAGAGATGTTAACTCTGTTTATGCTCATACACAGAAGTACAATCTGAAAAGTAATTTAAAAAGTCTAGTCTTAATTCTTTTTTTACTACTGAAATCATTTCTAACTCTAACTAGAATTTGATGTGGCAGCTGGTAACAACAGTTTCAAAGCTATCTATTGGGCATTTTGTCAGAAGAACTCAAGTACACAGGAGCCAAGTTGATCTATAAGTTTCAGTTGGGTTTCCTACAAACTCATAAGGATCAAAACCTGGTTATGCTAGAATAAGCACGATGTCTGTTTTTGTTTCTGTCAGACTTACTGTACATACTACATGCAGTTAGGAACAGTGACTGCTCTTCTCTGATCTCCTCTCCCTATAAATTAAAATTCACCTCTCACATTATTCTGCTACACCCTCTTCAGCTTGTCTGAAAAAGCAGGTCCTTGAGTGTAGATTCTCAGGGACTTTTTAAGTGCACGCATGTGCTGCGTGACCCAAATATATTTTTTAGTTATTTATAATTCATGGACTCCTCTTGCAAACCGCAGTGAGGACTTGGGAAAACAGTTTATACTGAAATCCCTCATTAAAAAAACAACGTGCACTCGTGTGCACGTGTCAGCTGGAAGCTTTGTGTTTTATGTGTGTGTGAATTCTGTAACAGCAACACGACTGCTGTAAACACTGCAGGCTTTCTCTCAGTTTCTCTCTCTCCCTCTGTCTCCAGCAAGCCAGCCGTGAAGAAAAATCCCCTCCTATCAGCTCACATCAGTGTTTCTCTATGAATATCATCTTTGGAATAACTGATTGAACTCTCTCGTGTTCACTGTGTTTTCACCAGAGATCAAAGCCCGAGCAGAAAATCTGATTTCTTTCCTAATGTTTCTTTTGCCAGAATGGCACTGATATAAAAGATTTATTTTATGAGCAGATGGTTAAGAATTCAGTTTTCTACAGTGTTTTGAGCTACAATATGCACATTTTGACAAAGTTATAGATGATGAAGGAGTATTATTAGGTAGGGTATGAATTGGAATTTGAATATTTTACTGAGCATTTTGCCCGCTAACAATGTGAACCCTAAAATAATGGAGGTTGTTTCTTTATGCAGGTCTACACTGGATGCAAATTCACCTTCTCCAAGATCCCAAATCCCTTCACTAACACAAAAAGGGTATGCTATCTATAAATCAACAACTACATTCTGTGCATTATGTATTTTATCATGCAATTTAGGACTGGTACATTATTGGGCAATTTGGTTAGCTAAATTAGACAACATTATATTAACTGTATTCTGTGAATATATTTACCTTGTCCAAACAGTTGGATATTGTGAATATTATGTTTACTGACTTGATTTCTGTCTTCAGATCAATGGTCAGTGGAAGGGGCTCAGTGCCGGTGGCTGTGGAAACTACAAAGACTCGTACAAAAACAACCCAATCTATCAGATTAACCTGGAACGGTCCGGACCGCTGCTCATCGAACTCCGAGGATCCAGGTGAACCCCCTATACCCTAGTTGGTATACTGAGGCGCAATATACCAAATGTGGTATAGAGTAAATTGGGTCTCCATATGACAATAATATCCTAATAGGAGCACAGTTTTCAATTTTCATTGAAATCATTCATGTAGTTTTAGGTCCAATAGATTTAAAAGCTTGTTTTACTTTTACTTCATCTGGGCTCGTAGTTGTATAATCTGCATGTAGCAGAAAATAATGACATAAAACAAACACTGAAACCATCAGCATCATCAACCTCTTAGTCTGGGTATCTATGTGCTACTTAGAAAATGCCAGCAAAAAGATTCTGGGAAAATTAGATTTTATAACACAAAATTGGGTTAAATTAGTCCTCCGGGGTCGTGGTCACGGCACTTATTTTGGCGCACTTCAGATCTCTAACCAACTGATGGAATTTATGTCAGCACAGCCAAAACTACTTGAAAGTCTTTGTCACTCTGTGCTACATTATCATATAAAGACTTCAGAAGTGAAATGAAATTTGAATTTGTTAAATGTTCGCCTGAAACAAGATTTGCAGTCCAACAGATAAACCAAGTTATGCTTTTCTAGTTGTTCACACTGTAGGGAGGGTTAACAGTGACGCAGATGGCACAAAAACTAAGGCGTTTGTTCACCATGCCAATGACAGATGTTTTTGTAGTGGTTTTGTTTTTCTGGCATTAAATCTCCTCGTTAATGGCAATAATTTTAGGGCGTTGCCACTTATATTTTACTTTATTTCAAGCATATTTGTTTGACTAGCTTTAAGTGACTTATTAGCACAACGGCTAAATGACTTTTCTCATGTAGCATTAGCACATAAAAATCCTCTGGCTCAATCTCTTACCTTCTTTCTACCTTACATACTGAGACACACAGGCTTGTTGCACTAAAGTCCATCTCTGCACTGCAGGAAACCAAATAAAGGCAAAACAAAAAGCTCTTATTTTTCCTCAACAATGGATAACCCTGTGACTTTAGCTTGAGCATCTTTGATCTGTGTAGAAGTCAGTTGCTATTCTCTGCATTTTATTTCTGTTCTGTGTCTGCAGGCAGTACAGTGTTGGGTTTGAGATGGTGACAGTGTCGACAGTGGGTGATCCAGGCTCAGCTGCCTTCCACAAGAAAACCAGTGGCGATTACAGGTACAGTAATGAGCAGGCATCATCGTGAAAGGTACACAGGCTGCAGAGCAACAAGTCCACCCTGACCATAAGCTGAGTTTGATGTCTGGTCATTTATCAACACTGCAGAAGATTTGTTTGAGTTCACTTAGAGCATCAGGAGCATTGTTACATCTGAGCAGTACATGGATCTGATGCGATATCTTTGTGACTTTCTGAGGGCAAAATTAATTTTAATTTGATTGAAAGTATTTATTTATTACTGCTGTAAAGGATCACAAAATGTTTCTTACTACAATTTGCATATTTCGAAAATATTGATCAATTCATTTTGTTCCTCAAAAACGTGTCTCCATCTGCGATTGTAGATCTTAACCATCATTAAATTTTTAACAGGTCAATACTAAAACAGTCAGCAGGAATATGTATTAAGCTGTGGATTTTATTGTTTACAAGCATGTGGGCATAGCTGAGTGAGTTCAGTTTGACATGCAGTAATTTTAGATTATACCACCAGGGGGCAGCATTTTATCAGTCGGTGTGTTACGTTGTTTTCAGATTTTTACTGCTGTTTAAGATGTTTAAGTCTTTTTAGCAAACCCAGTTTCCGTAAGAGAATTTGAAAGTGTTCCTGATTACTTGCCAGGTTTAAAAAAAATTAAATTAAAATAACATCAACAAATTATTCTGTTTATAGATTTGGTTAGGTTTGGAAGATTAAGAACCCTTTTTTTTTTAATTAAAAGAATTTACAGAAAGTACCTTTAAGTCAAAGTCGTTCGAATGAAGAAGAGTTAGTCTGCTTATCTTTTAAAATGAAAATGTGATGTTTAGTTTCCCACACCTCTGAAATGACATCAACCTCTGCCATAAATGAAGGTCACAGCCTCTTCCTTGCTTCTTGCAGATGTGGTTTCTGCTACATGGAGGTGGATCACGTCCCAGCAGGCATCTATAACGTCACCCCCACCACTTTCCTGCCTAAACAGGAAGGACCCTTCTTTTTGGACTTCAGCAGTACTTCAACCCTGAAGGTCTCCCAGCTCCAATGAAGATGGAGCTGGGATTGGGAGGAAGGTACTTGGTGGCATTGTGGAATATATTTCTGAAACTGCATTTTGGAAGTGCCAAGGCCTCCACAAAGCCCAGAATGTGACTGCTGCTAGCATTTTCTCTTCTTTCACTGAGACTTTTGCTGATGTGGACTTGAATTTCAAAACTGACTCAAGGATACCACAAAGCTGTTCTGGAGATATAATCAAAGAGGCACTTTGATATGGACTAAAACACATAACCATCAAGGCATCTTGGGACAAAAACAAAAAAACATCTCTGCCAAATTAGAAAACAGCCCATTACAAGCCTCACAAAGTAATGGTGTTAAGAGCAGTAACTCCCTAATAAGGCACACAGTTCCTCAACTAGAATAATTAGTATCAACATTTTTGTTCTTATTGTAGGCAAATCTGAACAATAATGATTATACAGACACATCTGGCATTCATCGGGATGTGGAGCAGTAACGGGGTTGAAGCTGCAGAATTAGTGACATCGCTACTTAAACACAGCAGATTTTTCTACTTCTTCACAGGATCTGTTTTGCTGCGGTGAACACCTCAGCTCTAAAGAGCTACAGTCTTGTGGTTTCAAATCACAGGTTTAATTTTAAGACAAGGATGATGTATTTAAGATATGACGGTACTTTTGGATTGTAGCTGAGTGCATTCAGTCTAAAATGTGACCAGCAGCAAGCCAACCAGTGTTGAACTATACACGTAAGGAAATGAAATGATGAAGCTGAAATTCAAAATTAATTAAAAGACCAGGGGAAAGAAAACACACAACTCTCATATAAATGAGAAAAGTAGTCCAAGGGTTTCATGTTTGAGGTGCTCATTACTTCAAAGCTTCAAAGACACTGACAACCACAATTAAAAAAAACACAACATGCTGTTTCTGGGAAGTAATTAAATCACTTTCCGAGTATATCGAAATCATATCTGTTGTGACATTCACTTCTTCTAGCAATTAAATAAGCTGCCAAAAAAGCTGTTTTAAAAAAACAGTTAACATGTCAGGTGGAAGGGGCAGTTAGTTTCTTTGAACCACCAACAAAATATTATTTTTAATTCTCAGGAGCAGTGCAGCAGAGCAGCATCACAGGGAGTCCAGTATGGCAGCAGTCGAATGATGTCTCTACATGTTGTCTGGCTGAGTGAGAAACAGCCTGATTTCACTGACAGGATTCACGCTGAGTTTGTTATACCTGAGCGTGCGTATGTGGGTGCGTGTAGATGTCTGATTGTCACTGTTACAAACTTAAATGTCTTGCCAAGTACCCATAATATGTTTACCTTTTGTTTTGTCGATGCACTGCACTTTAAACTCTTTTTCATCGTGTTTACTCTTTGGTTCATCGGTGCGAACAGCAGCTCAACCTAAGTCACCGTGTTTCCTCAGTTTATCGTGTAGAAAGTTTCTTTTGGGTGATGTCAGCTATCAGCAGTCTGTCATGTACAGATGCTGCTGCTATATTCATTGCTGCTCATCTCTGCCAAGCTTTACAGTTGCATCACAAATCCCTGGGCAACAATATGTGTTGCAATCATAGAGGTACGTGATTGTATTAGATTTGGATTTGGGCTAGAGACCCTGAAATACCAATGCTGAAATTAACATGAGGAATATGTTGCATCATGTGGAAGCAGCCGGCCAATATTACGCTCATTAAATGTACTGTATGCTTAGAGACATTTGAATGGAAAACCATTGAGTCAACTCACCGAAGGACTTTTGATCTCACAAACGAGAGATTCAGTGCTTTTCTCATTGCATTGCAACTTGCAGACTCAAAATCTACAGGCCATTTATTTCTGGAGTTTTCAGCATCAAAGTTTATGCTTCACCTTGGGAACATTGTTTGAAAAATGATATGGTCAGCTTACTATATGGTTTTTGTTTGTTTGTTTGTTTTTTAGCTTTTAATTGCATCAGAGTTTAACTAAAAGCGAAGGAGTTCAGTCAGCTGTCATAGCTGATTGTAGTTGTTTGCGGACCTAAGAACCATCTCTGTGATATTCAAGCACTTACTGTAAAGAAAAGCTCAAGTAATGAAAACTTTGTTCAGTCCATCCATCCATTTTTTTATTTTTCTGTTTTGTTTTTATGCTGGAGCCTATCCCAGCTGCTACAGGGTAAAATTCAGGGTACACCACGGACAGGTCGGCAGGTTGTTGCAGGGCTAGTGCAACAACCATTCATACTCAATTCACACCTGCAGCCAATTTACATTCAGTTAACCTAAACCTATTTTGCAAACTCAGAAGTTAAGTAACAGAGAGCAAACACTTGGGAAATAAATATTAAACTTAATTTAAATTTTAACTTTAATATGATTCACTTTACAAATGTGTGTCGTGGGCCATTATATTTGTCATTTGCACCCTTGTGAATGGATATGAGGACACTGATGTCAGATCCACTGGCACAAGCCATGCTAGTGTCATTTTGCATGGTCATGCACCATCCAGTTTCTGTAACCTCACAAGTGTTTCTGTTCCCTCAAAAATGCCACAAAGCAAATATAAATGTCACCATCAGTGCACGAAGCAACCATTGCTGGGTGTATAATGGGCCCTGTAGTGCCATGGCTGCATGCTGAAGAAGTCTGTGTTCAATGGGAACAATGCACAGCTATAAACCCCTGCGTGAGCCACCCTCAGTCTGCGCACAGCTGTTTCTTGTGTGACTAATGATTTCACCAATTTAATTTGAATTGTTCATAAAATGAAGGGGAGAAATCCAAAACATGCAGTTTACAGTGGTGTAAAACACTGAAAAAGAGTTAATCATCACTTAAATAAACATATGTAGAAGCATTTTTGCACAAATGATTAAGTGATTTTCAAAATAGTTGCTGATGGATTTTCTGTTGCTTAACACGCCACGCGATGCTGTGCACTTCTTGTTCACAACATTACAGAAGCCTCTTCACAATAAATCAGATAAAACTGCTTATCTTATTTTTGGCTTGGCTTTTTGATCAATTTATTTTTGAATATTTTAATTTCTCATGTGAATCGTGTACATCTTGTCTGTGTACCATTATTCTTTTGCAATGGAAAAAGCACGTGTGCAGTGGAGGCGGACTGTAAATGAATTAGTAATGTTGGTGTGTAAAAAGATTGACGTAAACTGTTCAGCTTTAAATATCCATTGCGAGGGACTTCTTTTCACCTGTTGACTGATGATAATTTATTGTTGTAATGAATATCCATCTCTCACAATACTGACGTGTCTTTTTATTACTGACTAGCCGACTCATTTAAAGATGAAACAAGACAATCTTGCAGCAACCTGTTGTGTGAATGATGATATTTGCAGAACTTGCACTAAGCGTCGAGTAGACTGGCATGTTCAGAATTTGAATACAGAGAATTATACCTGTTTCTGTCTGTGCTCTTTTTCAATTATTTGTGCAGATAATCACAAGTACATCACATTGTCTACCTCTGAAGCCAGTGTGCCATATTCAGATAACAGTATTTCTACCCACAGCAATCCTGTACTGAAGCAAAACAGAAGTAATCATGTCAGCTATAGAGGTGTGCTAATGACATGTTCAGCTATCAGCCTTATGACAACCTAACCCCGACAGAGACACTTCAAGCCCTCCCACACATCTGACTGATGATTGCATGTAGCTGACATAAACACTGGATCCAGTGCTAGAGGGATAAGTCAGACATCTAGTGTTAAATTAAAAGGTAAGCCAGCCATATCCGTCTTGATCATCTGTGTGGCAATCTGACCGTAAAATCCTTTGATCCTTTTTATTTAAAAAAAAATAATCCAACTGTGAAAATCATCACGAAAGGTTGTGATAAAAGGATGTTTCAGGTGAGCGGTCGGATGAAGCAGAGCCAGTTCAGCTTCTGAAGAATTTGCTGACATGAAAGCTGTGAGGTGAGCCAGTTATCTTACTTTTATCATACCAGTCGTTAGGTTTGTTTGTTCTATTTGTATTCAAATTTCATTGAAATGTGCAGTTGTTTAGACATTACTGACCCCGTGCTGTGATTGGACAAGAAAAAAGGTAAGTTCTCATAATCTTTTTTTTTTGTTTAGTGATTTCTGTTAAAAATCTGTGTTATTAATTTTTTTTTTTTTAAACAAGGTATATGAAGTAGAGGAGAGATGAAAAATGATGAATTATGTTAGTGTGCAATAATCAGGCTTCGGTGTAATTTTCTTTGTGTGGCAATAATTCATTTTAGTCTTTTTTCATTGACAGTTTGGTGCTCAGTTTTTGTAGTTTTGTGTTTCTACACAGTGTGTTTCAAATCACAGAATCAACATGTGAGTAAAGTGCAGACTTTAATTCAAAGTATTTCATTAACTTGGAATTACAGCTGTAATCCATTTTCAGAAGCTTAAAAGTAATTGGACAGTTAATAAAATTCTAGCTTCATGCTCAGGTGAGGCCTGTTGTGCTTCTAACAGCAAATCTCTCACAGTGTCTTTACACATCCTTAGAATTAGAGGATGTGATGATGGCAACACCATGACAAGACAAAAAGGTTAATGTGATGTTGTGTGTGTGTGTGACTACACTAACAGGAAAAAAAGGCAAAAGGTCAGTGTTAAAGTGCAAACATGAAGACAGGCATGGGAAAACCCTGAAAAGAAATTAGAGAGGGCTGACTGGGCTGCTCAAAGCTCATGTCACATGTGACCCTGATAAATGCCAACATGTCAGCGTGGAAATTTTAAACTTCACAAGTTGCCTCCAAAGAAGTCTATCTGCACATTTAGTTACACGTGCTTTAAGATTTGGAAAATGTGTACTTTTCTTAAGATCCTTACAAAATAGTTTAAAGTCGAACGTATGTTAAAACCTTACATGTTCTCACTTTAAACATTTAATACGGTGTCTTTGTTCTGTTAACAGGAGCTAAAATATTCTATTGTTCATCTTGCTAAACCTTCAGGCAAAGAAACAATAACCTAAACAATAAGTGGTGGTAGTGTCCTCACTAAGCTCCGTTCTTTTCTCTGAATCCTGATCACTTTACAGCTATCCCTCACTGCCTGTTCAGAAGACACCACTGGCAAGTGTAATATATCTAAGCGCACGTAATAGTCAGATCATTCCTTAAAATAACTGACACATCAGGAACAAGCCAAGGGGCATGCACTCCCATACAAACCTCCCTCTACACCAAATCAGAGCTCAACATCAGACTCAACAGGTTTACCCCTGTTTCTGTAACAGTACATTGAGGAAAAGTGGAAGAACAGACTGATTAATGTTGGGCTCTAAGTCACCTGTGTCTCTAAAGACTGTAACAGGAACTTTCTGACCCCGATCAGCTAGTGGCTCATTGGCTTCTGTTATGTAAGGACCATGTCCTCGAGAAGATCCCTCTGAAGTTAAGATGGGCAGAGACTGGGACACCAAAAAAAATTAGAAGTTGAGTCTGCACTGGTGTGACGTAAAGGACTACTTTCCCACCCACAAACTGCCTATCACCAACTAGCTCTTAGTCTTAACCCTAGGCTTCATGCGTTGTATGAGGTGCGTGTTAAACGTACTTGCCCTGGTTAAACTCCAGCCCTTGCGTCTCAGTTACACTTCTGTGTACGTAATACACAAAGGCGTAATCCTGTGATGAACAAAAAAAGACTAAAAACAATCCTGCAGCACCTGGGTGGACTGTGTCACTAATGCCTACAGGGTGGGTAATCCAAAAAAGCACCAGGTTAAATAGCTTTACAACAGCCTAACCATGTAGTGTCATCACTAAACCTTTGTCTGTCTCAACAATTCCACCAAGCATGGAAACGCTGATACTCAGCGAACAGGCCCGAGGACAAGTAACAGTTATTCTTAAAAAAAGGGCCCTCCTGTAACGTAATGCTAAGAAACTAAGGAGAAGGCCTCATTATGTTACATGTGACTCCACCTTCAACAAAAGAGTAAGAGCCTGCAAGTATAATAAGCATTAACTGTTTTATTTAGATAAGATGAACAGAAAAGTCAGTAAATCAGTGCTGCGATGGATGCATGGATGAGAAGAAAGTCAATGTCCATCAGTTCAGGAGCCTGCCTGCCACATGGAGGGGAGGAACGAGGGAGGTCAGGTCAGTCTTTTATATCCTTGAGGCCACAATCAGCCCTTTGTGGCAACGAGCTGGGTTGTCTCAGCTCGACCCCACAAACCAAACTTGTATTAATGACGACCGATTATACACATTTCCAACACCATATTTCTATTCTTGGACTCCACTACAGTAGATTTTCTGATTCACAGTTCAAAATAATCCATATTTATCTTATACTAGACTTTGATTCATCCACTCACCCTTCTCCCCCACATTTATGCATTCTTCTGATTGGCTGCCCCTCGTAAAGAAAAGATTTAAACTGCAAGTGGGTGGAGCCTTTGTTCACACACAGCCATCTGCCTGAGACGACCTTACAATCTTTCGATGATATCCCACTGACACAAGTAGAAAAAATTATCTGAAAGGGAGTGTTTAGAGTAGCTCAAGCCTGAGCTTTTGGTTCACAGGGAATACTTCTGCTTATGGTGAACTCAATCATCATTCACCTCATTTTCAGCTCAGGGGGAAGTATGGGGAGCGTTTCTGTGCATATAATTGAGACACTTTGGTTTTGTCACCATGCTTCGATTTCAAATTTAATTATATTTGCAGTTTATGTGGAAAATAAACAATTTTAAAACAGTCGAATCTAAACTCAGACACGTCACATACACAATCTCAAAATTACAACATAGTTCTAAACAAATACAGGAGCACATGTCAGACTATTTATTTAGCTTTAGCATTTCCACACTTGTTTTCACTGTTGCGCCACGCAGAACTTCTTCCTGCATAGTATACAGAACGTCATTGACAGTAACAAGTTCACTTTTACGAGTTGTTTAATAGAGCAGGTTTCAGATGCACGCAGTTAGTGTACGCAATTTGCTTTTGTGACAGACGCATTTTCAGCTTTTAGTGAAAAAAAAAAAGAACAATTTTATACCTTTCACCACCCTTAACAAAAACATTGCCAACATAACAGTGCTCTTTATATGTAATACATGAGTTCAAAAGGTGCCGTGTCCTTCAGAAAGGGAAAACACAGATGTATATTTACAAAGCTAATATACACTAACTATGACATTCAAAGTCTCTCTTTGACCACAAACACTGGCAATGGAGTGCAGCAGTGGCAGCTAGCTTACAAACAGCTCACACCAATTTGGTTCAAAATGAGTCAAGGGCGAGTCAAACTCCTTTCAACACATTCTCTTTTTGTTCTTCACACTCCTTTGACCAGGACCACAGTTTGCCCGGGTTCAGGCTTCTGGGAAAGGCTGTCTGTGTTTTTGGTGTTGTCGGCTCGTGGACGTCGCAGGTTCAGAAAGCTGAAGCGTGCTTCCAGGCTGAAGCTCTTCTTGGTGCTGGATGTCAAGCTGATGTTGTTGTTGCCATTGCTGGTTGGAGCATTGTCTAGATTTCCCTCTGAACCTTCAGCCCGGTCACCTGAGGCAAAAGAGGAGGTGATCAGTGAACATGAAATGTTTTGTTCTTTAACATAATTTTTAAAAGAAGACAATTTTTTTAAACCAACAAAGTGCTGATTAAATGTGTCCTTTTATAGAAAATATTGCTCTCTGTTGCAAAGCATGTTAAAGTAAGTTTGTTCATTTTAAAACCTTTTCTCTAAGACAAATAACAGGAAAAATTTGACCGAAAGCTGGACAGATACATTAACAAAATCTCCAAAGTTTTTATTAAGGGCCACTAAAGTTATGTGAATCATTTCCTCTCTGCAGGACGATATGCAGATGAATATTTTTTCTGCAGGTGAGGCACTCGCCTCGCTGTCACTTTGACTAATAGTCATGTTGGCTTGAGCAGGTGTGAGCCACGCAGGGAGGAGGAGACTGTGTGTTACCAACAATAGATTCTTAAATATCATCCATCACACTTCCATTTAACTTTCACTGTCTTCTGTGTGCAAATACACACAAATGGAGTCATCCATGAACCAAACCTTTCGTTGCCGTCTGAGTTTTTCCTTATCTGAATGATGTTTTTTTTTTGTTTTTTTTATAAATATATCTACAGTGGAGTTAGATTATCGACACTGGGTCAAATTAGCATTTTCTCCATTAACAGGCTCAGTTATCGCATATTACCATATCAATGACCACTTTTGAATTCTAAACGGGGAAATTGAAAGCTGGAGGGACCTTCTGATATCAGCAGGAGCTGATTTGTGATGGTGCATTAGTGCATCATGGGTTTGCATCTTCATGGGGTTAAACCGGATTTTCTCTCTCATCACTCACCTCTCTCTATATCACATTCAGGTGATGAAGCGCCGCTGCACTCACTGCGAGGCCCGAGCACCGGCGAGATTAGGCCGAAGTCAGACAGCGACACGGTGCTGGGAAGGTCAAGACTGCAGGGCCTGGACAGAGGAGCCGGGGAGGACGCGGAGGAGGAGGTGGATGGAGTGGGGGACGGGGAGGCAGAGGAGGAGGACATGTAGGAGGAAGACGAGGAGGAGCTGGCGAAGGGGCAGGGTGACAGCTCCTCTTGCGGGCTGCTGG
This sequence comes from Pundamilia nyererei, assembly GCF_000239375.1. Classification (NCBI taxonomy): domain Eukaryota; kingdom Metazoa; phylum Chordata; class Actinopteri; order Cichliformes; family Cichlidae; genus Pundamilia; species Pundamilia nyererei. The sequence goes on from NW_005187491.1 coordinate 434,512, forward strand.
GAGACGAACCCAGGCTGCAGGTGGAATGCGTCTCAGAGTCTTCAGACATGATGCCGCCTCCTCCGCACGGGTCGTCATCAAAACACACTGATGCCACTGTAGCAGAGGGAGGGGAATAGAAGAGTGGGAGGGAGGCAGAGGCACAAGAAGGCAATTAGCAAAAAAAAAAATGAGAAAAAGGAATGAAGAAGAGATGCCGGTGAAAGGACAGATGAAAGAAGGGCGAGATGAGAATAGGGAGGTTTTTATAAGATGGAAGGAAGAAAATGACAAGGGTAAAGGAGAAAGAGTTGTGGAACAGAGGGTGGAAAAATGGAAGGAGAATGATGATAAAGTCAGAAAAAGGTATGGAGGAATTATGACAAGGAAGGAAGAAGGGAAAGGTGGAGAAGTGTGTGTGTGTGTGTGTGTGTGTGTGTGTGTGTGTGT
>NW_005187491.1:434960-441273 GCF_000239375.1 Pundamilia nyererei
TCCGAACAGATATAAATAGAAGTGAGAGGACTCATCTGTCACATCATATTCACACAAAGTGTTACATCTTCCTAACATAAATCAAATTACATGAATGTAAAATTAGTAAACTTTAATTTTAGCCACGCATCAGTGTCTCTCTGGACTGAACTGCTGTTACTATGGTAACACCATTAAAAGTACTGAAGAGTTAAAATTTATATTTCCTATGCCGCCTCCTAATATCTTGTTTTGTCCCATCATTGGTCTCAAACCCCCCCAAACTGCTTTTTGTCAAACAATTTATGTAATTTATTACTGCAGCATAACAGAGTGTGAGTTTGGCATCAAAGCTGCGAGCTTATCACCTTCTCAAAATATGTAACACATGAAATCGATGAGTCTATACATCTCCCTAGAGCGTACGGATAAAACTAGGGTGGTGGCAGGGTTATAATACCAGGCTGCGGCACTGACATTATCACACAGAGAGACGGGTGAGATTTCACAGCTCGAATAAACCTCCACATTGAGAGGCTGTGTTTAGTATATGACTCAGTGAAGCATTAGCTGCCTGCCCGACCTAGCTCCAGGTTTTACTTAATTCAGATTATAGCTGCCTAAGATTGAACAACCTAGCAAATAATAACATGCAACAATTAATTTGCTGTTGATTGACAACCTGTGAGGCCTATTTTAAGGGTTGGAATAACTTTCTATCCTTGCTCACATATGAAATTTGCTATTGTGCATTGCTTAGAGCTAACAGTTGGTCTCTAATGGCCAGTCTCCTGGCAATAGGAGGTTTACTGACTGCATAGGTAACTACACACAACTGGTAACCTTCTAATTCAGTTGTATAGACAACCCTCAGATATATTTACCAGCCCCTAATATGGCAATCAGCATCATTCTTCCCTCTAGTAGCTCATCTAAAAATTAAAGGTTTAACTGAAGACCTACAAATCACTAAATTTATTGACCTTCTGTGGTCTCACTGCATCACTGCTGGTCTCCTCTGTGTGGATGGATCTTTAGAGTAAGAGTTAGATTTTGCTAAATAGACAGTTATTGCATCCCACAGATACCCTCTGATAGAGCATGCTTATTAACACATAAGACCTAGGTGTGATTTCCTTGTCTGCCATGTTTTCAAAGTTTCTCAGTTGTCTTTAACACTAAGTGCTGCTAAATGGCAACAAGACTGCAACGAAATCTCATTACAGCAATCGCTGACATTTAGAGAGGCACCAAAGTGAGCAGCTGATGCTGCACGGATCGACAGAGCAAAAACATGGAAACGTTTAACCTTTACTAATTAGCCTTTGAATCATCTGAAGTGTCCAGAGAATCATTTGAGTCGTGCTGAAGTGTGCAGAGACATGCAGTTCAACATTTGCAGTGAGTCCACGTAACCAGCATCTTTGACAGACTAATGAGATGAAGTGAAGGACAAGAAGACTGTTTTTGTACTCACTGGACACTCCGTCCGAGTCCATCTTAAAGTTGGAGATGTCGTCCCCAGAAATGCTGCTCCCCTCTGCGCCAACGCCGCGTCCCCGGGGGCCCATGGCAGAGGTACGCCGTCGCTCATGGATCTCATCGGAAATCATCTCCAGGTTCTTGAGAGCTGTCTTGTATTCGCCTTTTGCCTGAAAGAGCTTGACCTGCCTCTCATCCACAGTCTTCTTCAGGTTCTGGGGGAAAAATAAACAGGCGATTTTGGGTCAGTCTACAGAAAGACGAAAATTTGGAGTGTTGTTTCTCTGTGCTAAGGAAGGTCTGACAATTCAGATCTTTGATGCTCAGAGGTGGAAGCTTTGTATTCTGCTGTCGACTAGAATTAGAGCTGACTACAGCTGCTGTCCTCTCCAAAGGAGAAACACACAAACATTTTAGAACCACCTCATGAAAGTTTAATATATTTAAATGCAAAAATGTAGTTTCCTCCATGTCCTGCAGAAGACAAAAATCAACATTACTGATGCAGTGTCTCATGCTAATTAGATGGCATAAAACAAAGCATGATGCACTTTCTCTCTAACAATGCTAACAGCTGCGATTTCTAATCAAGTTTGGGAATAAACAGCTTTAATCTGATTAAACCCTCAAGCACGGGTTGATCTACATTCAATTAAAAAGAAGAAAAAGTCACTGCAGTTTCTGGTCAAGCTGTTTAACCCTGTATTAGGATCTGACAGTGTCTAAAGAAACAATAAAACAGAACAGAGGTGGTAAGTGGTTTGTAAAAGCACAACAGTGGGTCACATACCTCTAGCTGCAGATAGTACTTCGCCTTCATCTCAAAGTAGGGCCTGTGAAGGAGGAGGAGGAGCAGAGGTCAGGACAGACAGAACGTGGGGGGAAAAACAGACTAACCTAGAAAAGACCGGTACCCACATCATCACCATGGCAACCCAGCAAAGGAAAGGGAGATAAAGGGGGCTGTGATGTTGGATGAGCGAACGATGCAAAATGGATTAACACCCTGCTGAGGCAACACACGGCAAGGCTGCAGCTGATAATTCAGTTAGAAGATTCCAGCTTTAATAATCGGAGCTGGGACTTCACTGATCGAGCAACAGCGACTAGATCGTGTGACAAGAAAGACATTGTTTTAAATTCTACCAAAAAAGATTGCAGCAGCTCTTTTTGGTGCCGTTTAGGGTAAACATCAACAACAGAGCAAATATCAACCTTTATTTTTTATGCGTATGCTCATTTTGATAGGTACTCAGATTCTTGAAATAGTAAGTAAAATGATTACATAAAATATTGTCAGCATGTATTAGAGAAAAATAACTTATACTGAGTGAAAGTGCAAATGGTGGAGAACTAAATGCACAAGCCTGCCTTTGTGTTAGTAATGAGTTAAGTGGAGTATCTGTATTTGATTTCCTCTGTAATTCTGCACCGTTCCTGCTGCGAGTTACAGTATGCACATCGTGATAAACGGGGAAACGTTGTAGACTATCGTCTTTAATTCTGGGAATTAGCCACTGATAAAGCCCCATGCTATCTTTTGATAAACTGTGGAATGTAAAGCACCAAACACAGATCATGGATTTCATAGCCAGTATGCCCAAGAGAAACAATTACAGCAAGCAAAATCAGTTTCAGTGTTCACGTGGGAACCAGATAATTGTTTTGGGAAACTCGACTGAATGTAAATCTGATGGTTCTGTCTTGTAAGCAAACTCTGGATCTAAAATTCAACAAATACTTGTGTCTGTCAAGCAAAATGGATGAGAGATGGTGAGAGTTTACTCTCTTTTCTTCCTTCTTTGGTGGTTTTTGAGTAGTTGTTGCTGCCTATTTAGTCATAAATAGGGAGGGTGAATGGGACAAAAGGTTTATAACAGTTACAAAAAAACCCCAATAAAACAGTTGTGAAACTTTTGGAATTACCAGAAATTCATCTAAACCTAAATTACAGACAAACAGACTAGAAAAAGTTAAGTGAAACTATGTGCTAGCGATTTCTCTAACAAATACTTCAAATCAATGTTTGAATTGCAGTGATGAGAAAGGAAGTGTGGCTTACAAAAGGTACACTTCCCTACAAAAAGTACAAAAACTGCTCTTGGTAGTAGATGGTCCTTCCTGTTCTAGATCTTTGTGCAGAAGAAGATGCCTCAAATGCAAATTCACATATTGCAGAATTTAATGAAATACAGTGAGAGAGAGAGTGGGAGTTGGAGGCCGACACAGACAAAAACAGCCTCTCTGAATGATAAGATATGAGACTTAAGGGGGAGCTTATGCAACTTTGCAATTCTTCAACTAAAGTTTTATTTGAGGTTGAAGCCTCAAAGCTCAAATGTACTTTTTCCTACACAGCAAACTAAACTCCAAGTTGTTTGCAGCATGTTAGTATAAGCAGCAGCTCTCATCTGTGTGGTTTTAATGGTAGAGAATTTAAGTTTGTAAGGCTCATATGTATCATTGGATGAAATTAAGTAATTTTTTTAAGGTAAATAAAAACTTGTGTTTAAAAGGTTTTTTTCATTTGCAAAAACCTGAAAAGGCCTTTTTACAATTTTCTTGGATACCCTTAAGTTATGAGGTATATGTGTTATAAGGCAGTTCTAGTATATTAAGGGCAAATTACTTCTATCGATTGCATTTTTCAGTAATAGATATTTTGAATGTAACATTCACATTAAAATGTGTGGAGCTTAACTCTGTTGGATCATTTGTAATTTTTTTCCCCTTCATATTTTGAACTGAAGCTAAACAGCCATCTGCCAAACTGCAGCGCTGGTAAAAAAATAAAATAAAATCTTTCCCCTTGAGAAATTATTTCGTTTTAGGGTAAAATAAGGGGGATTTCTGGCCATTCTGAGCAACATTTCAAACATTTCATATTGCCAGCTGCAACCTTTATCATGTGATACCATAGAACCCATGACTGTGCTACATTTAGCCAGACTTCCCCTTTAACACCTGACTTTTGTATTAATATTAAAAGAAACACGTTCAGTGCGGCTGGAAATGAAAGTTTCTCTACGTCACAGAGTTTCTGCATGGAAAGAAGTGTAACCTGCCAGTGATGCTTTTACAGAAAACTGAAGCAAAACAAAGCAGGTTTGAACAGCTGCGTTCAGAGGAGCAGATCTGTTGTTATTACATAATTTCCATTGTTTAATTTGAGGTTCTATATGCAAGATATTTCAACTCATCAAACACTAAAATAGCAGCTACAGTCTCGTGTTGTGGTTCTGTTTTCCACATGGCATACATGACAACTGACTGCAGAAAATCTGCCCAATATCTTGAAAGTTTTAGTTCTCTAGTGTGACCATAAGTGAGACTCTATGGTCATGACTAAAAAAACAAAAACAGGATGCTGAACATTTGGCTCACACAGTCTGCTTTAGAATTTGTTTGTTATATGGTTTTCATATGTACTCATTTTCAGTCATATCAACTATAATAACAGGAAATTAACCAGGCATATCATTATTTTCTGCCATATTTTTCAAGTAGCCTATATTTGACAACAGCATATTAAAACTGGAAGTATGGCCACCCCTACGAAAAAAAATTCTGGAGGCGTCCCTGCATCTAATTTTTGCTCACGAATCTGTTAGATCCATGCACGATGGGCAAAACGATAAAATGCGATAATTTTTCTTTCAATTGAAGTTAATTTGTTTGATTTGTAAATGTGTTAAAAAGTTTTGAGATCACTTATTTGACAAATAACAATTTCAGAAGCCAAAAAAAAAAAAAAAAAAAAATGAATGTAGCAATATATTATTGCCTTTTTCACCCAAACAGTGGCTCTAAAACTCCCCAAACAGAAGTAGATAAGTTAAGGTGCCATTAAATTCTGCTCAGCTCTTACTTTGACTTGTTGATGGTGCGTTTGAGTTTTTTCTCCAGCTGCTTCATGCGTCCAGTCGCTGCTGTGTATTTTGCTGCCGTCTCTTTATGGACCAGCTCACTTTTCGTCTTTGTGTGCTCTGCCTCCATAACCTGCAACAGCCAATCAGAATTCAGTGTCATCCAATATTTCGGTTCAGTACCTTAGAAATGGTCCACGAACCCTGTTTTTTTTTCTTCCACATTTCATGAAATATTTGCATAAATGAAAAAGTACAAAAAAAAAAAAAAGATTTTGCAGGTCGCAGCGCTCCATAATCAGTGGGCATCATAACTGGTGTAGATGGACCATTAACAATAAGTTCATTTAGTTTAAGTGTTATTTTTCCTGTTGACAGAAAACTAGCAAATAAACCCAAAATAATATTCAGTTTTTGAAGAAGAGATTCCCACTTTTCCCCCTCCTCACCCGCTGGGTGGCATGGTTCAGCATCTCCTGCCAGGCGGAGTCAAACTGCCGGCTGTCCTCCTCCAGGAGCCTCTGCTCGGCCAGGGAGATGGTTTCCTTTGCTGCCTGCAGAACCTCAGTGGCTCTCTGAAAGTCCTGGGTGGCCTTCTGGGCCTCCAGCTGGGCCTGGGAGATGGAAAGATTGGATACAGTTTTTAAATTATTGTTTTTCTGGTTTCAACTGACTTTAGCAGATTTTAAGGTTTTATTGACACAGTTTTCATGTTCTCTGAGCAACTCTTACAATTACCCATGTCCTATAAATGTTTTCTTGGTGCCATAATAAACTTGTGCTTGTTGCTTCCTGAGGAAAACAATCAACATACATTGCCTCTATGGCTACAGAGCTTTACAACTGCCCTGTTGCCAGTAAGGGCTAGAAGCACCCAGGCCAATCAAGTCAGGGGTCAAACAAGTTGATCACCTGGTGGCAATATTAACTTCATTTACAAAACACACTACATTTCTATGTGTGTTTGTTAGCAGCTTTAATTTAAT
>NW_005187491.1:441595-451767 GCF_000239375.1 Pundamilia nyererei
ATTTGCGTAATTCAGGCAAAGTTGTACAGCTGAGACTACAAACTGCTGTTACAAACAAGATAAGACTGTTACCATGTTCACAGTGTGCATGAGTGTGAATCCACAATCGGTGCAACATGTGCTCCTTGTGGATAAACGCTGCAGTGGTTTGACAAGGTCTGTGTGTCACATTAAATCAGTTCATGTGACTGGTGAAGGCACACAGGAGCCGAGCTGGACACTAGACAGCACATCAGTTATCACTGTCAGCAGTAAATGTTTAGTTTTATGTTAGAAACTCAGAGCAGTGAACATCTTTACCAGTGTCCTTCAATCTGTTTCGCATCCTGCTGAGAGAATTTTTGGAAATTTTTCTGAAAATTATTCCCGATAATATAAATTTATTATCATATTTTATTATTTAAAAGGATTTCTCATCTAAAATGCAGTGAAGTGAGCACATACAAATCAGTTAGCTGACCAAACAACCAACAGATATTCAGTTTACTGTTATAGAAGACTGAGCAAAAGATAGTATCGATACATCTTAAAAATTGGAAGAAAAACGGTAAAATCAGCCGGATCATAAAAATAATACTGAGTTCATGTATTCAGAAATATCAGTCTCTACCTGTGAATAAAACTGATGTATGAACAGTCTACATAATTTTCTGTGTCAATGGACAGAAGTTTGAGACATTTTGACTCTAATCTGGTGAGGCTGAAAGCCCGTCTGTGTCCTCTGCTTTCTGCCGGTCTTATCAGCTGCTGTCAGCTCTGCCTGAACACATCAGCAGCAGCAGCAGCATTTAACTCAGTGCTATGCAGGCCAATAAAAGCTATACAGAGAGACAATAAAGGCTCAGAGCTGCTGCAGCCTTGACACTGCAACACTCCATTTCTCTCCAGCTAGTTTATCTACACAACAGCTACATGAGGGATGCCACTGTTTGAGCAAGAGATACAGAGACATGATGAACACACAAGATGAATCCTTTTTAAGGGAACGCCTGAAAAGTCCACATTTCATGGATGAAATGTTGAAAGCAGACTTTCAGACACTTTTGAAGGACATACTCTTTTATCCTTGAGCCATTTGGGTACATAAAAACACTAACATAAAATACAAAATGCAGACCCCTTGGCTACAAATCTGACTATGGACGATTTTTTAAATGGTAACTTTACAATGGCCTCGTTACCTATAAAGGATTTGTCTACTGCTCCGTTGTTATTAGGGAAAGTCAAGGAGACGCCTCAAAATGATCTGTAGGGTACTAAATCCACCTTAAACCAAATAATTTCAAATCACAGTGTGAAATTTCACTGTCACTCAATGCTGCACTGATATTTAAGATATATTAATAAAATAGAAAAAATAAAATAAAATACTGTGTCTGCTACTTTAGAACGCTCCAAATAAATGTCCCACCCGTCTGTCCTGAAACAAAGTCTTCGAAAATGACTAGAACACCCAGATTAGTGTTACTTTGTTAGGCTCAGAGTGTTGACTGAACGAAGTATTAATAACGTCGTATTTAAAACTCTTTGGTTGCATTAAAACCACACCAGAAAAAGGAAGTGACAAAACCAAAGAGTACAAGTTTGCCAAAGAAGATGCACACCCATCGAGTTAGAGTGTGCACTCAGCTAATCTTCTCATATGAAAGTTCAAGCTGACAGCACTCTAATCCAGAATAAGAAGTTTCTGAATAACTGTAAGAGTGCATGGTGTGCATATGAAGTACAGTATGTAATGTGAATGTTATGAGTCACCACTGATGTGCTGCAGTACTCCCTTCATCGCTCTGAGACAGAAATAAGAAGCACTGCTTACCTTGTCATTTTTTCTTACGTTTTGAAAGAAATGCTCAGATTAATAAGAAGAGCTCAGCATGAAGACGCAAATGTAAAACGCTGCAGAACGACAGATCCCTCAGAAAGAAAACATTCAGCTGAAAACGCTTTGCTGAATATAAGATCAGCTGTTGTTTCCACTGACCCAGTTTATATCAACTTAGTTACTGTACAAACTTTGTTGCAAGTCTATATTCCACCCATAGGCTGTATATAAAAGACAGCTGCTGTGAAGTCACACTTTATCTTCACTTTAACAGGAACCACAATGTACAACATAAACAAAATGCTGTACTCGCTGGAAACTCGCAGCTGAGCCGTTCTTCCAACACAAGACAACTGTATCCAGAGGACACGCCCACTGCAAGCAAAAAGACACTGCAGATCAGAAAGATACGACAATCTTTTAAGTGAAAGTCTTTGGTTGCACTCAAAGAGACTGCACGTAAAATAAGCTAAATGAGCCAAGTGTTGAAGTTAAAAAGCTGTGGACAGAAATTTGTGTTTCTGTGAAACACAGTAAATATAGGTCAGTCTGAAAGTCAGTAAAGCCAGTCGCGTATACCCAAGACAATCTTTTCTTAAGACGACAATGCCTTACCGTGCTGACTGTCTTTAAACACCTGATGGTTTGCCTAGGATTATTCCACAGCCACACTTATATTTAATAATATATATGAACATTTGTTTATTGTTTCCTTTAAATTGTCTTAATGATGAAGTTCACTGAAAAATTCCAGGAATGTGTTAGCTTTCAGAGTTTTCAACTCACAAACACAGCATCTGTCTTGCCTCAGCTTTCTCAGTCAAACTCTAGTCTGCAAACACTCTGACATCACCACATGCTCACTGTAATTTCATTATCGACGGTCATCAACATGCCACGACAGCAGAGTCCAAACAGCTTCTGCCTTGTTGCTGTCATGAGGTCAGCTTTGTGTTCGAGACTGTCTGAAGACTACAGAGAGCATAAGTTACAGTTATGCCTCTTACGTTGTCGTCTCTTGTGACATCAGTATTTAAATATTCAGAGGATTTATCAGTTTGTTTTTGCTCATCCAGCAGAAAGGTCCTACTTTTGCTTGTCATCATAACTTGATCCTGTTGTGTGTCTAAGGATCTTTTTGAAACTCAATTTGCTAATGTATGCAAATTACATCTGCATTCAAGTCTTGCATAAGGTAAAAAGAAGCAGATATCTATAAACAGATATCTTGATGTAACAGATCTCTACAATCCAAAAGCAAACGGCACTATTTTGTGGAGCTTTCTGGTTTTCTTTTTTCATCAGGGACAAATGAAACCTGCAGCTTTGGCTGCTGCTGGTAACAATCCAAGTAGAGAGCAAATAATGCTTGGATTTACTTCTTTAAATTGATCTGCATTTGAACAGGAAGTCAGGAACCATACACTCTTGGTAAATTGCCAGGTAGACCAGTCGATGGGTTCCCATACTGGGAAGCATCTCAGTGGAAGATCAACTGATGACGAGAAGTTTAACACTAATAAAACACCCCAAACAAACAAACAAACAAACAAACAAACAAACAAACAAACAAACAAACAAACAAACATAAAAAGCCTGTATTTTTCTTGGCTGAGAATGGTTCTTTGAAGGGATTATGCAGTCTTGGTAATTATTCTAGGGAGAAGCCAAGACGTCTTTGGCTTTCCTCTTTGTAGGCAGGACAAAGGAAGATGCTCACTGTGGTAAAATGATTAAAAAAGGAAAATATTTACACAGAGACGATATTAGTATGCCAACATCAGCTGTCCGTCCATCTCTACCAAACAATCTCGATCTGTAGCTCATAGAAAAGACTGTTAGTAAAAAGCATCACTGTAATTATAGAATACGTCAACATTTGATTCCAGAAACATCACTGATGTTTTGTCCAGTTGCATCAACACATGTATTTCCACCATATGACACAATGAGCTAATTTATGAAATCATACAGACTGTTTATTGGACCAGACTGCATCTTTCAAGCTGATGTTTGCATGCTCACTACTGCGAAACAGACAGCAGAACTGGGTTTCTGTAAATTTCACGGTGACAGTTTTTAGTTCTGAGTCAAACTTCACATTTGAGAAAAAGAATGCTAAAGTTGTCTCCCCATCTGTCACCTCCTCACCGATTATCACCTTTCAGCACCACTTTTTTTTTTTTCCCTCTTTTCTCACGTTCCCTCACTACCTCCTCCTCTGTTCTCACGTTGCCCACAAGAAACCCTTCAGGCACGTGCTCACTCCATCTCCATCTACCTCCTGCGCTCACCTCCCCATTCTGTCAGCACTACTCTCTGCTTGGTCTGCTTTAGTAAGAATTAAATCAGAAGGTCATTTTTGAAGCTGAAAAGGAACTAAAGATGCTATCTCAGTACACACCAAACTTAAAATCCAAAACTTCTCCTCATTCAGCTTCAACAGGGGATCGATAGACTCCTCTTCTCTGCAAATTGTTGTCAAAGCAAGAAATGTGTTCATGTTTTTAAATGGTTGAGTTTTCAAGAACATCTCAGACACTCAAATCCCAACAACCTTTGTGTTGTTGTGTGACAACACAGAAATAAAGGCCTGTTTTTCTTCTCTTTGCGGTGTCAACATGTCAACTACAAGCAAGTAAAACGCCAGTGCTGTCATCACCAAGCCAGAGTTCAAAGGTAAAACTCATAAACAACCAAGAGAGAGAAGGATAAAAGAGGGAGAGGGGAGTGCTTGGAAGAAAGGCAAAAGGTGAAGCAGAAAGCAGAGAAGAGATAAAACAAAGCAAAAACAAAACACCCTCATTAATATGCATGCTCTCACTGCTGAATGCTACAAAGCCAAAAGCATGTGTGCACCTGAACCAGCAAGTTACACCCACATGAGTACAGCTAAACATTAAAAAAAGAACATTAGAGTGTTGCTCTCACTTCTATAAAATGCATGCATTTTATAACTGACTACTCTCTGATTACTGAGATAAGAGGTTGCCTTCAACCTTTATGCAGTCTATGACAACGCTTTGACAACTGCATGACAATAAATAACCTGAAGTGTCTCATTCCTCTAATTCTGGTCTGGTAGTTTTGGCGCCTTTGGCTATCCTTCCAGCATTTCTACCCATTTCTCTTTCTGCATCAGCCTCTTCCCCCCCCCCCCATTGTTCTGCCATTACTCCTTCCTGTCATTGCTATCCATTTGTCTCCTTCCATCTACATCCACTGAGCTCTCTCCCACCATCAGACCCTTTACCAAATCTTCAGCAATGGCTATCCTTCCTTTCTCTTCCAATCTGTCACTTCCTATTGTCAACTTAATCGCTCTTGCTAGCCACATTTAGGACTTTGTCTGCCTCTTTTTACATCTTTCCCAACACACTATGCTTAATCCCCATCTCTCCTCACCCTGCACCTCTGCAAAAATCATCCCTTATCTCTTCCTCTTTCTTCCAATCATTTGCTCTTCTACTTCATATTTTAATCACTCTTTAATCACTCCCTATGAAATGTTCAGAGATTCAAGCCTCCAGAGGGAATCCAACATGTAAGTAATGCAAGACTTCTGACAGATCTGTGATGTCATGTATGCCCCTCTGTTTGAGACGAGTGCAATTTGTTTTAACAGCTGCTTCAATTATCCAAGTCCCTTTTAAAATAAGAAAACTTGATGTACTTGTGATTACAAGGAAAATAATGAAAAAAAAAAAAAAGGATGAATGTAGGATCATGAGAAATGTAATCTTACCAAGACGACCCAAGTAAAATAGATGTTAAAAAAAAGAAATGGATGGAGCCCATTTGTGTGTGAGAATCTGTAAATCAGTCAAACTCCAACAGGTGAAGAACATAGAAGGATGAGAGGACATAGAGAAAGGACAAATGTGATCATCAGTCACAGTTGTCAAAGGACAAAGTTGTATAAAATGAGCCTTTATGATAAAGACTTTACACTGACCTTCACAGCAACCCACAGAAATTGAAAGTAAGACATGCCCAGATTTCACAGTCTGTTGAAATAACACATTTGCTCATGTTTAATGTGGGTGTTTGTTTCTTTACTTGAGCAGGAATATGCCTTTTAAAAACACATTCATGAGAAACATTGTAAGAGCAACACTTGTGTACCCAGACTAATGTAGGAGGAGATCCACACAAACCACAAATCAGTTTGTTTTCCATCCAAGAAAAAAGGTTTGGGAATGCACGAGACAGAATCTGTTTTCAAAGTGACCTGATTCAGCCAGCTTTCCAGGAAATCTGATTATTTTTATCTGTGCCGCTCCATCAAGCCTGGCAATTAATTTTCTCTAAAGGAGAAGCACAATCTGGGACAATGGCATCTATTAAAGATGCCGACTGAAGAGTGCAAGAATGCTGTAAACATGACATCCTTTATGTCTCCGTACGCCTGACTAACCTCAGCCATCTATCTGTTGCTGTTTATACCAGGAGAGGGGGAACGAACTGTGACTGGCCTAGATAAATGTGAGAGCTTTGGGGCTAAACGGATGACTTCAGCAGCAGGGAGGAAACCTAAGCCTCTGATGTCCACTTCACGGTCTGACACGTGCAATTTAACCCAGATATGAACAGGGGTAGATAGATGGCTGCTGTCGTGTGTTCAAAGGGACAAGTTTTAACCGGGGTTTGCTTTTTAGACGGATTTGTACCACCTGACAGGGCTAACAGTTAAGAGCTTTTTTTTTTTCCATACAGTTAAATAAATTTAATAAGTTTCTGCAACAAAGAATGATCCGCAAAAGTTGCTATGTTGATGAAAGCATCACTTCCTGCACTTCACACGGTGACAGGATGAAAGCAAGAATAGCTTAAAATCTCTCTATAAAAGTGTTGTTGTTTTTTTAAACAGTGGATTCCTTTGAAATTTGAACATAATTCAGAATATAATTATATATTTGGAATCTAGTATAAAACTCCACCCTGCCTGCACTCGCTTCTACTTTCCTCTCTTGTGTACTCCCTTTTGCTTTGCATGGTTGACCCCAGGTATTTAAACTCACCTAATTTCACTACCTCTACTTTCATTTTTACTGGGTTACAGGCAGAGCCCATCCTGTGCAAGAAGAGAGCCTGATGGGTAATGCATTTGTGACAAGAGTCCAATGTTGTAGGGAAGAGAGGGACTGCTCCAAGTCTGTTTATGTGAGCGAAGGTAATGTTAGCAGTGCATAGTGTCATCCCTCTGTGAAAGCGTGCCCACAGAAGTAACTACAGCAGCCTAAAATGTGACTAAGGGGCTCAGTCATGAGTGAACTGTACACAGTGTTTGCTGCTTCCTCAAGTAATAACATCTCGTTAGTGTGCATTTTAGATGCCTCTCTGCATCTCTTCACTCTTCCAAATTGGCTCAGATAACAAAGCTAGTTATCAGCTACAAACAAGGCTTGAATAAGGACACTTGAGGAGTCATGTGCTGATGCTGTTAAGGTATATATGTAGTCATTTATGTTGGTATTGCTATTGGCATTGCTGATGCGCCAGATGCTACTTGATGGTCAAGTCATTTATGCTAAAGGGAAGGTATTTGGGGGGGGCGGAGATATGTCAGATTTGGTATACCTACCTCTTTTACAAAAGTAGTTCATGTTCAGTTTCTCTACTCACATTTTCCAAGTCAGTTAAAGCACTTGTAATGATTTCCTATACTTCTTCATACAAATTACAGTCCAACGTGTACGGTAACATAAATATTAAAATAAAAGTCCGCTTCTCTTTTTTGTAATTTCTGTTCTGCATTTCTGTAGAAAGGTTAGCGAAAAGCACAGACACAAACACACCTGTTTGCTCCTATTGAGTCATTGCCAAAAGTACAAAAGGAAATCCTCCCATCTACAAAAAACTCTGTCAGAGCTGCTCAGTGACATGCTTGCAATAGTTGTTATGCAATAACATACACATGCACATACACATACACATACACACACACACACACACACACGCACACAGAGTCCCAGGTGGTCAAAACAAGACCAGATGGCTTTGACCTTGCAGCAGCTTCCTCTGCTGCCCCAACCCCTCTCCCAGAAAACCCAAATCCCTCTCTTTCAATCCACCCATCCATAAATTTGACTTCATCTCTCATCACCATCTCGTGTGCGCCTGCATTGCTTGCCAAAAGCAATTCACACCAGTGAGGCAGAGAGGGAGGATGATAAAAAGAGAAAAGGGAAGGAAGAAGATAAGTTGACAAGAAATGTGGGGACATCTATGAGTCACTGCCCTAAACTTTTTTTTTCTCTTGTTTCAAATTACATAACATTATAACCACTGCTATCAGAGATTATGTTTGTCAAGAGATTTCCATGAAGCTTCCTGAAGCCAGTTATATGGTATTACATAGTGTCATATTAAACATGACAACTTAACTACTATCCTTAAGAAAAAACTATAACAGGAGCAGCTCTCCTAATCCTAACGCCTCTAGACACAGACTCTAGCAAGTAAGAATAATCCAAAGAAAATAAATGTCAGAAAGCTATGCAGCACGAATGAAACGACATCCTCTTAAGTTCCCATCAACACATTTCTAGTATGCCCTGTTTCACAAAGACCGCCTTGTTGTGTCCCTCTGATGTGACTTGACGTTTAATCAATGAGGTGAGGAAATAATTAGCATATCAATGCATCTGTGTACATCACACATAACATTTTAATTTCAGCAAAATACATTCTGCAGGATCCCCTACTGCCTCACCTCAACCTTGAAGCATTTGATAAGCGGCTGCAAACCCTTCAGTATCAACCCTCCACTCCTCCACAGTCTTTCACCGAGCCACATCCGGCCAATGGGACTGGAAGACATGTTGGACAGGTTTTGTTGCTCACCACTGAGACAGTCAAAACAAATCACATCCATTAAGCAAAGCGTGAACTTTCTTGCTGACTACCTCTCCTTCTTTGTGCTCGCCTTCCTCCAAACAATCTCAGTACTTCTCTTTCAACTGGGTTAGATTTTCCACTCCAAGTCTAGCACAGCATCCTCTCAACAGCCAGCAATGTGCTTGTTAAGTCCTGACATCTGTGATACATTACTATGATACGGTTTGAACAAAGTGTGCATCATATTGCCCAGTTATTAGGGAATAAATCCAGACCTGTGAGATTGTCAGATTTTCACCTCTGGATTTGCTCCCATTATTCACCTGCCGACTGGATGCAGACTTGTCTTTAATCACTGCATCAGTCACATCACAAGAAAGCATCCTTTTATCTGCAAATTTACTCCTCTCTTCCATCATCCCTTATCTAAATCCTGTACATTCCCATCTTATTCTCAAACTGCCTTCTTGTCTTTCAGATTTACAGTCAAAGTACTGCTCCTTTCTCTACAACCAAGATCAGCAGACCTGCAAACACACAGTGTGGTGCAGCAGGCTGAGTGGGCTGCTGGTTTCAATCAGAATCTGCATTTGCCACACTGATGAGGAGAAACTGAGTCATCCACTTTAATGCTCCCTCATAACACAGAGAGAGCCATTGCTGCTCTTCACCCCCATTAATAGACAAAATAACCAGCAAGGACAAGTGGTTTGGCTTCAAAATGAAATATCCACAATTGAAAAGGGGATTGTCAAAGAATAATGAAAAAAAGCACTTTAAGCCTTCAAATGCCTGTGTTCAAGAAACACCAAAGACATCCCGTTCACATGCTGTATTAGCAGTATGATGTGAGATATTTGCATATGCTCACTTCAATCTCCTGCTGAGTCTTGAGAGGTGACGTGGAATATATAGCAGGCCCAATGCATATTTCATTATGTTTAAAACACACACACACACACACACACACACACACACACACACACACACACACGCACACACAAGTCCAACTTCATACGTCAGCCTTACTCCATCCCACCACAGTCAGCACTTAAAAACCTGCGTCTTTGAACGGATGTGAGTTTGACCCATCACTTTGCAAACTTTTTAGCCTTGTCGCCATGACCCACTTCTCAGATTAACATTGAAGTCATGAGTACGGACATCTACTTTTCTTCCCCCCCCGCCCCTTTCTTTCTGGACCACCTGACAAACCTTTCCCAGTGAGATCAAGAGGAAAACAAGTCAAGGACCTAAATGTTATTTAAGTTAACATCTGGATACACTGTTCTCTAACAGGAAGGTCAGAAGTATGATTCATACAATATTTACCTTCTCTGCCACAAGTTTTCTTGAAGGAAAGAGTTCTGCTTGATCAAAAGTGGATAGATTGCAAAAGTACATATAACAGCAACATTGCAGCCTGCAATCAGAATAACTAAAGTAAAGTAATAAGATGCTGTCTTAGTGCACACGCATTCTTAACATTAAGAGTTGATCAAATTTGCGC
>NW_005187491.1:452176-469541 GCF_000239375.1 Pundamilia nyererei
GGGGGGGGTTGATGGAGAGAGAGACAAGTATTTTGTGAACAGGAAGACAAAGCAGTAAGTCAGGACAAATGTTGTGTACACACTGATGACGGAGAAAGGGCAAACCTGAAATAACATGAAGAAATCGTATAACAGAAGACAGCCGAAAGCAGAGAGAGTGTGAGATGGAAAATGAGAAGGGCCAAGGAAAACAATCAGGTGTACAAAGGAAACATTAAGTAGAAATACAACATGACAATAAAAGGAAAGGAAATGTGCCCAGAGGGGTGAAGACTAGAAAAGTTAAAAAAGAAAGAAAAAAAAAAAACCCTGAAAGGACGAATTCAAAAAATGCGGAAAGGACAGCAATACAGGAAGTAAAAGTGATGCATTTGTTATGCAATAAACAAGAAAAGGTGTAATGAAGGAAGAAGAAAAGAAAGAATTACAAAAGAAAGAAAGCAATGAAACAATAAAGAAACAAGGCTGTGTATCGAAGCTCCCTCCCAAACAGATAAGCAGGATGTGTTGAAAACACCAATTACATCATTAAACCTCTGCTGAGCAGAAGCCAAACATCACACTCTGCTGTACTGAGAAGTGGGCGTAGCGTGAGCGATGGAAGGCTACGCGAGGACAGTGACAATGAGTCCCAGCATGTTTCTTTTATTTGAGATATTTTTAGTTGGCAAGTGATTAAAGTAAATGACATCAAGGGAATGGTGCAAGAGTTTTGCCCAACGGTGTCAGAACCCATTTGCATGATTCGACAGCTTCATTAGAGAGGTTAGATACCCTCAAAACAAAAAAAGAGAAAAAAAAAGTGTTCTCAGCTTCGAATAAGCAGCTGCTTTTAAAAGGCTTCAGCAGCTTTTTTCCCCTCACCATCTATTCAGAAAATAAATCTATGATCACAGTCTATACTGGAAAGTACTTATAATGTCGACATTTAGACCACAGGAAGCTGACGGATTGTACAGTCTTGTAAAGGCCTCAATGATTTCAAGGGTGAGTGGCACTTTATGAGAGACTTACTATGAACAGAAAGCCAAGATGAACAGACTTGTTGGGAAATTTAAGGGTTTTTGTTTATTACCCCCAGTCACAGTCAGCTCAACAGGATGTTCTGTTCATTAAATCAGATAAAACAACCCGCTATTTAGTGGAAGTATGAAATGCATTCACAGTCTTACCTGAATAAAATGGGCAATTGCATGTGTGCACACACATACACGTAACAATTAAAGATTTATCATAAGCCTGACAAACACCCAAAGTGGAGTTATGTGCCAAAAATCTTATCCAAAGCTTTCCTTCACAGAATCACTGCAGGCAAAGCTTTACCTTTATATGCTCAGGTGCAGACAAGTGCAATTAATTATTACAAGTAAGAAACTCTACTGCAGTCACGAGACAGAGCACAACAGACAAAGAGAAAGGCAGGGTACAAGGGTGGAACAGAATGTGACATGTGATGAAAAGGCCTAAGAGCAAAACCAGAACTGGCTTACTGAAAGAGCAAAATGTTTATCCTCTACTGTTGATACGAAACATAACAACAACTAAGCATGTCCTGGGAGGCACTTGCAGAGCAAGCAC
The DNA here is from genome assembly GCF_000239375.1 of Pundamilia nyererei. NCBI lineage: Eukaryota > Metazoa > Chordata > Actinopteri > Cichliformes > Cichlidae > Pundamilia > Pundamilia nyererei. The sequence goes on from NW_005187491.1 coordinate 453,755, forward strand.
ACTTTGCTACAACAGACAGAAAATGTTTATGGCAGTGGATTCAGCTACACTGGGCTTAGACAAGCTGGCTGGGATTTCAAAGTCACCGTTTTCTAACATCAGAACTGCTGAGAAAACCTGGATTGTTGAGATAAATTAGCATTTCAAGCCCCCCTTGAATAACATGTTCCAAACACAAACACACTTAGAGAAGCGTGAGCACAGTGAGTAAATAAAAAATGCAAACAATCAAATAACAGCAACTTTACACTGCTTTGCTGTCACCCACGTCACATGTAGGCTGCTGTGACATAGTCACACTGTTCAATTAAATTAAGTTGGCAAGCGAAAATCAGATAATTAAAGCCATTTAGAAGAAGGACATTAGTGTCATGACTTAATAGAGAGAAAATTGGAAAACAGTAAAGTGCAAATTGCTTTAACCTAAGTAGGAAGCATTTATGGCCAATCTCTTTCTTCTACATGTGCATGCTACATGGGGGAAGAAACAAAACACAACAACAAAAACGCACTCCAGTTATACAGCCTTGTGCCACCACTAAATAAAATTTGGGTGACCCACTATCTTAATGAGGACAGCAGTCCAGATCAGTCACTTTGAAACATGTTTTCCTCAGAACAGAAGGGAAGACGCTTCACAAAGTAAAGGCTACTTTTCTTTCTTTAAGTTAGAGGACAGTTTCTCTCACCAAGCATACCACAACTGGGTCATCTTTAGCAAGTCACGAGCCAAACTAAAAGCCCCTCACAAACTTGAACCGATTATTTTTGTCAGGCCAGTATCGAGTTATCATCGGCTGGCTGACCAAGCAGAAAGAGTGGTGTGGTCTCGCTGAGTGTATTTGTACACAACTTCTCCGATAGTCTCTCTTACAGCGTAATAAAGGAGGAAGAGTGGATAAAAATTGAAGTATTTTTTTCCCCTCTAGAGGAAAGCACAAACCTCGCCTCACTCATGATCTTCTGCATTTCAAATTGTCTTCCCTGTCACTTTTCATTCTTGAATAACCATCTAACCGGCCTCAGCTTTTTAAAATTCTACTCTCAACACATGACCTTTCTAGGGACACAAGAAAAGCACTCATTGTGAATATAGCCTTTTGATAACCGTTCTTTTGCTCATGCACAGTTAAAAAGTGAAAGTAAACAAGCAGAGAAGACCAAAGTAAAACTGTGCTAGCAGGTGAGTGGACAGGTAAAAGGGAACTAGAACGATCACGTGCGGGGGAAGTCTCATCTCAGTTCCCCCAAGGACCAAAATTGGCAAGACTGCCAGAGGTGCCACTTCTGTACAAATACCTGACATATTTATTTCACACTTTACTTTTGTGTTTGTGCATTTATTCTTAATAGCAACATGCAGTTTTTCCTTGCAAAAAAGGTTTGAAATGAGTAACTGACAGAGGAACCTTGGTACCCTAGATTGCATTAATGTTAACAAGAAACTGCAAGCCATTTCTACGGAATATTTCACATCATTGACCTAATCCGCAGTATATTTGACTCTTTGCAGCACATCTGGATGTTACTAAATTCTAGGAATTGATATTTTTTGCTACAAACTTTTCCATATGACCTTTGTCACAATAGTAGCAGAAATGCTCTCAGAGAACCTAGTTTACGGTCATAATGCTAAAAAAATGGGAAGTCCAGCTACAGTGTCACTTTACAGAAGCTCTTTCAAAATTGCCAAAATTTCACCACACTGTGAAAAGTTAACCTTCAAACACATATCTACAGATATGTGAACAGATAAATACTGACAGCATGACAGTAAGACCTGTGTCTTAAGTAGAATCCTATAAAACTGCACAATAAAGTCCTTTGAGTCTCACTGCTGCCTAAATGTGCACTTACAGCTGTATGGGCTCTTATCAAGATGTGTAGGTGGCTTCTTCCCCTTTATTTACACATACACACATTTTACCGAGGCTCAGCTAAAAGGGGAACTGAAAATGTAGTCTGAAATTAGTCTGCATGTCACACTCGCCTCCCTTTTTATCTCTTTAAACACATTAAAACAAAGACCAGAAAGCTACACAAAGGAATGCAATTCCCAGGTGTCACTTTAAGAGTACTGAAGATGAAACCATTAAAGAAGGTAGGAGAGGATAGGGGGGAAAAAAAGATAAATACCGGTGCACACAATCAGGCTTGAACACCAGTAGACAATGGAACAATGTTTTTCACTCTGACTTACTCGGTGCTTATTTCAAATCCAAACTAATTAAAAACTTTCTGAGGCCTGACCAGGTCTTTCTATTTTATACATCAATGGTTGCTGATAGGAAACTTTGAATGTTTACTCCAGCTTCCATTGCTCACTGACCTGACGGGCCAGTCTGCGAGCCTCCCAATAAGGTTTGGACTCCTCTATTGCCTTGCCGATCTTCTTCATCAGTTCATCCAGCTTCACTGTGGCCTCCACCAGAACTGAGCGGAACTTTTGTCTTGCATCCTGATCAAAAGAAAAAAAATAAATAAATCTTTAGCAATTTAAGTCAAAACAAACTAGGAACAGGAGGTTGCAAAAAATGACAAATACAACTCTAGTGCTTCTTTAGAAGCAAAAATCAATCCTGTGCTTACTCACTGTCAAAAAAAGGATAAAATCTTATACCATTTGAAGACTCCCCTACTTACCTAAATATTCCTCTTGTCAAGTAAAACAGTCATCTTAAAAACTTCAAAATGTGTGAGTTTGTTTTTTAATATTGTATTTTAAAAGGAAAAAAAAAAACAGTTCAAAACGGGCCTTTGGTGAACAACCCCATGTTCTAGTGATTGATCATCCTTCAAGCAAGGCAATGAGTCTATGTTATAGATGTTTATGCATATTCCTGTTATTTCTGGCAATTTAATTTGTGGCGAATTTCCTTTGGGGAGAAAGTAGAAGCCTCAGCATTAGTAATTACACATGCTGCTATCCATCTTTATTTGTCATATCCTTCTACAGGATGGTGTAGCTCTTAACTCCTGACCTTTATTAACCTCACAGCTTATGAAGTTGCTGTTTAAGGAAATTAAACTTGCCCTGTTGTTACCTCTCTTGTAACTCACTGCCAAGCCATTAAAGCACCTTGAAAACCCAAGAATTTCAAGAGAACAACAAACAAAAAAGGGCATTTGAAAAATGCAAAGAAAACACTGACTATCAAGCATTAAACACAATTTAATCTGGATAACGCGTTCAGACCATGTCCCAGATAGAGCTGACATATTTTTCTTGAAACTGAAAAACAAACTAAAGCCAGTCTGATGAACACAGTCCATGAAAATCTAGTCTGATACACTTTTCTAACTGAAAAGAAGTGACCTTTCTGTTTAGTGTTAGAGAGCCTTGTTTGTCCACTATACAAACAAGGGGAACTTCTCAGACATTTATCTCTATAGTTTCATCACAGTCATCTAATTTGCATGAGAGACAAACCTTCAAAGCACAACAGCAAATTAAAAAATAAAAAATAAAAAAAATCCAGGAAGTAAAAACAAAAACATTCAGTAAACAAACTACAGCAAAGCAACTGTTCAAATCCTCATAACTTTAAATACTTCCTTGTTTTCAAACCAAACAGAATCACATCCATGATAAATTCTTTTATATGACACTTGTGTTAAATTCAGGATCTGGTGTCATTGTGCATGGGTAATAACTGTTTATTTAAAGTAAACATACTGAAAATAAACAAGATGTTATTGTTCGCTCATATACTGTGCATAACAGAAAAGTGGTAAGTAATTTAATATATATACACACATTTAAGGTTGAAGAACAAAAAGCTAGTCAGCATTCAGAGTGCACAATGCTTGTTTAGCACTCCACACTTTTTAGAAAATTCCATGGGAATTGGATGTGGCTAAAAGACAGATGCTCTCACCAAATATCATTTTGGTGCGACAGTTCTTGTTTTGTTGTGCGCTGAACTTTTATGTGGTCAATAACAGTACATAAGATTTACTAAAAGTTATGATCAACTTTAGATTTCTTTTAACACCTACGAGTTTATATTTTCTGGTATTAGAGGTCCCTAGAAGGTAATTCTCAATATGCTTTTCAGTATTGAGGAAAGTGTATTGAGTGTACTGGTTCAACAAGGATGCAATCTCTCATGTTAGATTACTCACAAGCCAAGGTTGTGAGGTTCTATTTTGAAGCAGGCTGAGGTGTCAGATCTGCACAGGAAGCAGAAAACCAACACTAAGTGCAGTTTGCTTTCACTCATGTCCGAACCTAAAGTTGACTTTGACTGTATTCTGCTTTCCAGGCTTACTGACAGTCAGTCCTCACTTTTCCCCTGTAGTTTGAATCTTAGCCCATGGCTGTTGTGTCAAACTAGTTTTTACTCCTTGTCCAGTCTTCTCTTCCACACCGCCACTTTTAAAAATGCCCTTCTACTCCACCTGCCACTGATCTTCTAATCCCTCAACACTGCCCACTTCTTCCACATCAACTGACAGCGACTGGTGCATTGATAGTGTATTGAGAAAACTCTTGTTGCTCAATCGATGGGGTCACTTTGGCTTAAACTAAAATGCCTGAACATCAATAAACTGTCAAGAAATTATTCAGACATAAGCATTCCCCAGAAGATGAATCATCGTGACTTTCATAACCCCTCTGCCCTTTCACTTAATTACTTCACAGGATTAACATTTTTAAAGATTTTCCAGAAGAGTTGAAAAAGTTTTCTCTAACCAACAACATTCAAAAACTTACTGAAAGCTTTTTAACTGAGATAGAAGAATCAGTGATTCTTTATCCTTAAAGAAATAAATTTAACTTAAGATAAATTCAGGATTATCTGAATTATTTTTAAATTCTGTTAATCAAGTTGTCAGCAATTAAACTATGCCAGAAATATTAAAGAGTGATACAGCGCATATACATATACACATACACATTTTTATTTTTTATTTTTTTAACTCTGACCCCCAGAACATGAGGATAAAGTACTGACTTTTAAGTTTGAGGTTAAAAAAAAAAAAAAAAAATCAACAGTCTCTTTTTGTCCTTGTCTGTCAGATGTGGCTTACAAAACCCCCAGCAGTCATTGTTTCATTTCCAACTAATGTGTTACTTAGTCAACATGAGATAATTTCTGTGGAAACAGCTCCCAGTTTGGATTCAGAAGACAGAAACCCTTTTTACTTTTAAAGTTAGACTTTCCTTTCTAATAATGATTAGAAAGTCAGGTGACCCTAATCCAGCTGCTCAGACTGCTGGGGGATTTTCTGTGACACACTAAACTTTTCTTCTCCATTCATCTCTTTTCCCTCCTCTGATGTTCCCTGATGTTTACATGAGGCATGTCATTAAATTGTGTCTCTCTCCCATAAGCTGTGTTTTGCTGTCTCCCTATGCTCTCCGTTTTCTCTTCTTTCCCATAACAACCAACTGGTCAGGACATATGGCTGCCCATGTCTGAGTCTTGTTCTGTTAAAGGTTTCTTCCTATTAAAGGGAGTTTTCCCTTACCACTGTCACCTAGAGCTTGCTCATAGGAGATCATCTGATGTTGGGGTTTTCTCTAATACTGTAGGGTCTTTACCTTACAGTATAAAGCACCCTGAAGTGACTATTAATGTGATTTAGAGCCATCTAAATAAAACAGAATTGTCTTGAATTCAAAATGTCCAAGAAGTACTTATTTTCAGCTTTTATTGGAAGGAACATTTTTTTTTTACTGATGCTGATGCAGACTGAGGTGCAGAGTGTCTGTCCTCTCTCTCAGGGCTCGGATGCTGACACTGTGACGCACTTCAGCTTCAATACATTCATGCTTAAGGCGGTGTGTCAGCAACTTGTGGATTTTATCTGTTTTGATTTTATATACTGTTGTTTGTTTGTTTGTTAATTAGTTAGTTTATTTGCTTGTTTTAATCAATTTTAAATCATGCTTTTTATTTGTTCTTGTTTCTAATGTCTCTGTAAAGCACTTTGAATCACCTTGTTGTTGAATTGTGCTATACAAATAAACTTGCCTTGCCTTACCTTGCCTTATCTGCTAAATTAAATATCATTTGCGTCACTGCTGTGAAGATACATTTTCTTTTTCACAACACTGGGATCGGTACTACTCCAACCTCTTTATTTTACTCATCAGCAGCATCAACGTTTCAAATCAAAAGCCTCTTTAGGCAAAACAAAAGCAGTATGATACCACACTGCTTAGTGTAACAACAACAGAAACCTTTATTCAAATAAGAAGACAGTCCCCGCTGCTGACATAAACAAAAGGATGGATTTCTTTGGGAAGTTCTGAAGCTGAGTGTGCACAGCTGGGGTGAATGGATAATTTAAGTTTTGCATTATTGTTGCTTATATTTACCAGTGGAGCATCATAAGCTGCATTGATGTGCAAAAAATGTTCTTGTCTTATTTGAGCACCTATATTCTGTGCTGCAAAAATAAATAAAGAAATAAATAAAAATAAAAAAAATACAGACCTTGTGTTTAAAAGAAACCCTGAGAAGATGCAAAGTCACGGACTCTTGTTCAGCTTAACCTCTGAGTGCCCCGATTAACCCCATGTAGAACTGTCAACTTGTGCAGTGCAACACAGATTTGGACTTTCAGCCCCATAAAAATGCACACAATGTTGCTGAACTATATAAATGCAAGCCATCAGCTGCTTCTGTGCTTTAATGGGATCAAAGATCAGTTCACCAAGTTTAATGGTTTTTGATGGCCCAAGTGAGAGTCGTGTCTCTGCAGCACATTCTTTCTGTTTTGGTCATCACGGGCTTATAGCTCCACAACAGTCAAACTGTTTTATATAGAGGTGGTTTGCCAAGACTTTGAAGCTCACATGCTTGATCTTTGTAAATTGATTAGGATACAGCTGTCAGCAAAATGTTTTTAAGGCTTAAATGAGTTTATTGTAATATAACACATGAAGTCAGTGTCTCACACAAAAAAGTAACAAGTTAGTTTGTAGGCAGAAACCTGCTGACATGGAATAAAATCTGAACTTTATATGAAATTTGGCCTTCAAAAAGGAAAGGTCCAACTGTATCTATATTCTGAAGAGATCAAGTGTTGTTTTGAAGGCTTCAGAATCTGAAGCCTTCAAAACAACACTTGATCTCTTTGAGCGATGACTTTGTAAGAGCAGATGAAGTAGATGTTAAGTATTAATTACTGACGGGGGTCATATAAGCATGATTATTTGCTTGATCAGTCAAAAGCTAACATAACTCCACTACACTGAAAGGAAAAACACAAACACGTTCAATGCACATAACACTGTGTGCACCAAATAACTGACCTCAAGCTCCGTCTCACATCTGTTGATGTCGACAGTGGACTGGTTGAGTTTCTCCAGCTCCCCCTGGAAGAGAGATGAGGACAAAGTGATGAAGCAAAAAGGAGGAGGAGATAATAATGTAACACAACACCTAAAACTATGGGAGAGAAAAACTAGCAACATCTGGAAAGAATTATGTGAACATGGGGAAGAAGGGAATGTAAACTATGGCTTTTAAAATGTTAATGTGCTTTAAAAAATAATAATAATAAAACCACTGGAACTGTGAATTGTACATTACACTAAATATATTTTCCCTCATAAAAGGTGCAGAAAAGAGTGCAGTATGTTAAACTGTCAATGGTCCACTGATATCAAATATCTTCCTTAAATTCAAATTCTGATTCCAGAAATTTGAGTATTTGGAGATACAAATTAAGAAATCTGTATTCCTCGCAGGCCCCAAAGAAAAACCACTCTAAAGAAAATGCTAACTATAGCCCCTACAGGAGGCAACATGAATAACTTTTTCGTGCTGGTGTTTGCATGTTATCCTGTGAAATGATCTTCGACAAATAAACCCAAATACTACTATTCATCGATTCAAACAGGAGTGTCATATAGTTATTACCAGACATCTCTGGGTTCTTTGGTAAATTGCATTTTTTAGAAAGCTTGGACTGACCAAGCAAACATTTATTTAATCATTATTCATTACATTTTTTGGGTTTACTTTTTCCTAGACTAAACAACTTATTAAATGACTTTTAAAGCCTGATATTAAAATACCAAAGTACATTTTTACTCATATTACTGGCTTCTACCATTTAAATTTTGACTTGCCTGTAAATTAACTGGACTAGCTTTTTGAACATAATACTTTCACCCAGTATTAGTGGAGCTACAACAATCTGCACACAACCAACACAGAAGACAATACTAACAGTGTTACCTTGTATTTACAAAAAAAATAAAATTACTAAGAAAATCCAGGGGCTGAATCATGCTAGGACTTCGCTGTTAGCTGCTACAGCGGTTTGGAGACAGACATACTGCTGTCTGGAAAACAACGAACCCTTACCGATTAATAAAACACGCTTAATGCTTTAAAAGTAAAGGTTAATCACCTGGATTCTGGGGTCCACCTCCTCGTCTTCATAATCAGCCTCGTCGTCGGACCTGTGCTCCTTCTCTAAATGGTCCATATCGGAGCTGAAGAAGAGACACCACAGCCAAACAAAGACAGAGCTCACTACAAGCGAAGACACCGCAGACTCATCTGTCTCTCGCAGCCGGTCACCGAGAGCTGGACTCGCCGCCCTTACTTCAAACCGCTGACTTAAAAAAAATCGGTTTTAAAAGCTCGGCTTTTCGAGGAGGAACATCTCGGGTGGTATCAGCCCGGCCGAGCAGTAGCGTCTTTCCCCGTTCAGCAGTGCCTGCACACGGAGACCGCTGCTGACTGACCCGAGAGCTGACACAAACGGGAACGCCCCCTCCGAGTATGGGAGGGCTATTGGTGCCATACAGCGGTGAAACGTGATGGCTTTTAAACGCTCAGAACGCTTATGAATATATATTTATTTAAAACAAAAAGCAAATCTCAGTTAAATTAAATGCTCTTTCTATATTCCCATATACAAACATGTTAGGAAATAAGAAAATGCGAAGAAACACTTGCTATGACTTCAAAACATGTGCTGTGTTAAGGAGATAACAACTGAAGCTTAATATGGGCCTAGCCGTACGTTCATGTAACTAGTTTGTACCACCAAGTGGTTCAGTTAGTTAGTGTGGCCATTATTTATCCAGGTAAAGGTAAAATAGTAATAACAACAATAATAATAATATCTTTATTGTCATTACACATCAAAATCATCATTAAATCAAATTGGATGCAAAGTGAAAAGGCCTGATAAAGGCTTAAATGTCTTAAACAGTGTACATGCATGTATGTATACCACACATTAGAGACATTTAACATTCTATGGGCATACTAGCACAGTTCATTCTTTTAACAAAAAAAAGCATCTTTTGGATGAAAGATATTTTTAAAACCTGAAAACCTGAAACGTGTGCCTAAGGGCAACAGTTCAAACAGAGAGTGTCCAGGGTAGGATGGATCTTTTAGAATCCCTCCTACCCTGGACTTGCAAGGCTTTTTTTTAAGGCAACAGGAAATGTAAAGATCTTCCAGGGAGAGGAGAGGCCATTCAGTTACGTTATGGACAGTGGTGATGACCCTCTGGAGAGCTTTTCTCTCTGCTATTGTGCGGCTGGCAAACCACACACAGACACAGTAGCTTAGCCCTTGCCATAGAAAAACAATGAAGTCAGAAAAACCAAAAATGCTTGGTGGTGAAAGTATACAGTGTTAAATATAATGAAAACTGTCCACTGAATCCCTCGTCCGTGCTTCTTTCTAATAGTTGTGAGCTCTGCTATCACTCCCTTTCCATCAAAGCATTCTACCTATGTGCCGGCTATGCAGTGCTGGCTTTTTGGAGGACTTTAGCCAATCATATTAGCATAGGCTGCATACCTACAATCCTTGCACTAAATTACTAAGACTACATTCTTATTTACCATGTTTGCCTGGCAAAAGGAGAAGCCCATTAAGAAAATGGGTGTAAAAGTGTGGAACTTATAGAGTAGTACATAAAAATACAGTACCTGTATACCTTTAGGATATTGCCCTATATTTGTTGGGATTGGCTCTAGCCCCCTGCAACTTTGAACTGGATAACAGTTAAGAAAATGATGTACTGTTGGACTTTGTTGGATCCTTAAAATCATCATGTTAGTGGAGGATGAATCAGTAGTTCACTTGGACCCTGACTTTTCCATAGGCAAACAAGCACATATATAAAACATGCAGTATGCATGAATTTAAAACCACAGTCCTTATGCGTAGGTCTGCCTTGGTTTACACATTTGTGTTGTCCTGTGATGCCTGGTATCTCAATGTTGTGGCAGTATGGCAGGTCTTTGGCTTGTTCCAGAGGATCCCACAGATGCTTGATATCCTGCTGGAGGAGGCTGCTGCCACTGGGGAGTGCCTTTGTCATAGAGTGATGTACCTGGATTTCAGCATTGTTTAGATCAGCAGTGGATGATTAATTTTCCCAAGGAGCAGCATGAGAAACCGGAACTTTTGTGGCAACTATAAGCTGTGCCCACTTGGGAAAGTTAATGGTCCACACCTGCTTTAGATGGAAAAGTCAAACCAGCATAATGCCAGGATTCAAGGTTATTCAGCAAAGCATTCCATAATCTAATGCAATGAAATAAACAGTGCCATTCATCTGAACCTGTAGGTGGTTTTAATGGGGGTTTTTTTGCTGAGTGATTGCTATACCTGCTCCAAGTATAGCCAGCCTTTTACAGCACTAGTTAATGTTACAGCCATTAGCCAACACAATAGCTATAGAGGGAGCCACAGCTTGGATCACAGGCTCAATAATGTTCTTATTAAGGTCAGTTGTGTTATTATCTATTTTTCTTACTGATATATTTTAACATTAGTTTAAGAGAACCTCATGTGGAAAAAGGATTGAAAGCTATTGCTATAAAAATGTTACTGCTTTATTCACAGAGGTGACAGAGTTTTTTAATTCAGTTACATACTACGATATTGTTATGTGATTGTGTTTTTATCTAAATTCCAAAATATGCTACCTTAATATATAATGCTATCTCACTGTAAAACAGCATGATCCACATTGCCTTCCCTGTGTGACAGGCGCTGCCCTTTGCACTGAAAGGGCATCTTGTGTGTCTCTTGTTTGTGTATGATACACATTTCCGGGTTATTGGCATAAAGATGAATCCCTCAATATTTTCTATTCTTGGAAATTTGTTATCATTAACCTCACTAACTGACATTTCTTCATGATACAAGCAATTCTGTTGTAACTCTCCTTAATCCACACCACTGGCCACAAAAAGTTCCAAATAAAAGTCATTTCATTTAGTTAAAAATTAAAATACTAAGAAACAGCATGTAATATGATTATAGACATAGACTTAATTATAAGTCTGGGTTTAAAAACGTAAAATATAGTTCTGTGGAAAAATATCAAAGACTTTAATGTCATAACTGATATGCCAAACAGACTAAATATTGAATTGAATAATGTGTAGTGACATTGAAAAACTTTGTCCCTACTGTGTACACAGACAGCATTTTGTCCCAATTAGATTAAAAGCAGAAACTTTACTGTCCAGCTGACGCATGAAAGCTGTTTCCCAATTTGTAAACATCCCCTCTTTGGCTGTCTTGTTGAGTGGCCTTGACCTTTTCATGTAATATCTTCATACTGTAGATGCACAGTATAATTTTCAGTTTGACAGAAACATGTCTGTTGGCTTATGGATGTGAGAGCTTACTGTCTCTCTGGCTTGTCAACCCCATGCTCAGACTTGTTCCTGTTGCACAACTGTGAGTTCATCGGTTACAGTTTTTGTGAAGAAAAAAAAGCCTAATTTCCCAGTAAAATGATGTCTGAAAGAAAACTAGAGTAGGTCCAATGGACTCACACTGGCAACTACATCAATATCATCAGACTTGGCCTTCATTTAATTTGCCAATACAATAAGGTTACATAACTATATCTTGCACAGGTATGATGTAATCATGTTGACTAAATTGGTCTACAGACATGTAAATACCTGCCAAAGTGCCCTAGTGGTGCTCTGGAAATGCACACATTGCAAGACTCACTGTCACAGCTGATGTTAGAAATTGTAGGATTTGCTAGAGTAGGACAGGGAGACCGATCTGGGGTTAAAAAAAGGTTGCGAGCACTGGGGATAGAATGAAGAGCAATGACAAAGAAGGCAACACTTAGGTGGCCCGGTGGATAAGGTGGAACAATTCTGACGGCCACAGAAAAGCCCAGTGAAGGTGAAATCTTTCTGGAGGCTTAGTAGGAGGATGGCTGTGAAGGCGGAGCTTCTCAAATGGCCAAGGTGCTGAGGTGGTGGCTAATGATGGAGAGGCAGAACAGGTGGCCAGCTATGGCGGTGAAATGGTGGCTGAAATTGGGGCTTGGTAGGGCTTAATGAAGGGCATGTAACCCCACTGGAGGCTATTCCAGCACCTGGTGGTGGAAGAGCATGGCAAGTGGCCAGTTCTCTGAAGACTTAGCAGAAGCACGGTGGCAGTTGGGCTGACATCGTCATGGACTCATTATGGGACACTGGTGTGGTGGCAGATAGGAGGCTTGGCATCTGCTGACCAAGGTGGCAAAGCTGGGTGATACATTTATAAAGAAAATTATTGTACAATAACTTTTACTCAATAGAAATTTGAGGTATGATATAAAAAAAGCCAATAGAACTCATTCCATCCATTTTTTGACAGATAACACAAGAAGAGTGCTGCACTAAACAACTCATGTGGATGGAATAAAATCAGAGCCACATCACATTAAGTAGATGTCCACAAAGCACAGAGCATAGAATGAAAAGCGTAGCAGCAGCATATGTGCTAATGTTTGGGGTACTGCAGTCGTGCACACAAGTACTGTATTAGTATGACTGAGATAAAAAAGAAAGCGACAACAGATAACGTTGACAAAATACTCAAGTGTCAGAATGACTGGAGTGGACACAACCCAAGGTTCAAAACACGAGGACGCTGAAAAGAAAGATCCAAGGAATTTGGTAGTGTATAAATGTATAAACTCAAATGACATAAATTAATAAATACTACTTTTTCAGCATTAAGCTAACTCCATTTAGCTGAGCATAGTGGCATAATTAAATGCTAATTTGACAGCCTTGGTGAACACTGCAAGTTAAACCTCAAACTAAAAACACCAAGAAACACGACAACCTTCCGCATACAAGTGACCACAAAAGTCATATCAAAGAATTTCAGAGCTGTAAAAGTAAACAAGGTTTGTTACAGAGACAGACATTCTTTTCATGTGCTGGCATCACACTTCACATCTTTGTTGTCATTCCTAGTATTTGACAGAGAAGAATTCACTGAAAGATTTAAAAGACAGTGGCCTGAGGTGGTATTATACAGGTTTCATTATACTCAATGTGTTTACTTGCCTCAAGGGTTAAGGCTGATGAAGAAGATCATCAACTGATCAGAAAAAGGAAAGAAAAAAGAAAAAGAACTCAAATCACTTTCCCAGGAACCTTCTCATTGAGTTTATGTGATGGAGACGCATATATCTGTTTGTCATGAAGGCTTTAATAAGCTGATGACCTTCCACTCATGATACATTTTATATCACATAACCTTCACTCATAATAAATGAGATGTATTCATGATGGTAAAAGGCACTTTAGATAAAAGCATCCCTCTGTCCTCTTGTATGTTTGAGTCATTCTGAAGGACTTTCAAAGTCAAACATGTATGTTTGTATTCAAAGGAAAGATGGCTCCAGCTTAGCATAGAAAATCAACCGATTCACTGTACAAACCAATAAAAGAACCATACTTGAAAATATGGATTTAAAAAGTGTTTTTCACTCAATATGTTTACATTTTCAACCCTTATTTTACAGTCCAACATTTAGATTTGGAACACATATACATACATAGTTAAATAGATAATGTCTGCAGTCTCAAGTGAGCCTGTGAATATGCCATTTTGACACTGGACAAACATTTCAAATATTAAAAATAAAATAATAAGGTAGGAAAGGTAGAAGTGCTTAAACATTTCTTCAAAAGTATAAGATTTTCATTCCTCAGTTATTGTAGTCAGAGTAGTTTTTGATAGCAATACTCTTGTAATAACTATAGAAAATCAAAATCTAAAAATAGATTTTAAAAATCAGCACTGCTAATAATACTAGCAATCATGTATGTCCATGTTTAGTATGTATTGTCATTTTGAGCACATTAATTGACTTAAAAACACAAGTGAATGGAGCTGTCAAGTGGTTATATAACCATAACTGTACAAAAGCATACAAAAGGACAGATACACAGTTATTTGGGTATTATCACATATACATTACTGGCACAACATCATTATTTTATTATTAAGCAAAAACATTTCCAGTCAAACCATTACATGGTTTTATCAATATTAAACAATGCCAACCAAGCACATCTCAAACTCTGATATTGATAAATAAGTCAAAGTGTTAATTTTACTCTGACTATAAATTTAGAGTGAATCTAGCCAATCAAAGCTGTTGACGGTTCTGTCATAGCTCCCAAATAGTGGACCGGATGTCCTCATGTACTTTATCAGTAACACTGAAGGTCAAGGTGCAGGTTTTGTACAGTGACACACATCTTTATTCAGACGTACTCTCACCACTCCCTTCAGGACCGCAGTCCAACTTTCCTGGCTGAAAGACATCCCTTTGTCCTGTGGGCGCTGAAGGATATCCAGTCGTATCAGCATGTTTTGTCTCTCTTTGGGAGCTGGTGATTTGTCTGAATAACAGGATATGTCAAACCCTTATAAAGAGGAAGAAGCAGACTACAGTGTCCTCTCACTGTAACCTAGGTCACAACCTAGGCTTACTGACCTCCGTGTGATTGTATGGCTATTAGCTTACTGTCACGATAATATATGACTTGTGCCAGACAGAAAAATCCGCCTTCAGTAGGGAAATTTGTAAAGAAATGTGAAATTTGTATCCAGAGGCATCATTATCCACGTAAAACGTCTCTTTATCGAATTGTTGTAGAATTTGCCTATCTACCCAAAACCTTTATCAGTAAGTTACAATCTAGTTTAACATCATCCAAACAGAGACGCATGTGGGCCAAGGGCATTTGATGTTTTCCGAAGTGATATAAATGACAGAATATGTGTGGATATTCTTAAGGTGTGATTATACATTATTATATAACAATAACAACAACATTATCACTGCTTCATTCACTGGGTCATTGTGCTTGTTAATCTGGTAAGTCATATAAGAAAAGAAGAAAAAAGTAACAAGGAGCTTTCTGTTTATGGTGCTGTTGTGTAATTTTCCAGATATGTAGAATATTCCAGGCCTTATGCGGACTTGTCAAGACAGGTCGAGGTTGATCGAGAACACATAATCCTCGTCTGAGAAAACATTCTTTGCTTTGTTTACTTCTGACGTTTTATCTGGATTTCTTTCTGATTTTTACTTTCAGGTTTGTGGCTTGGAATTCTGGTAATCTAAGAAATAAAATTCCACCCAGTCCTTCCTCTCACTGCAACTAACATTGGTTAAGAGTGTCAGCTAAATGGCTTAACTGGAGGTCAAGCTAACAATGGGCTTTTTGCTATGTCAGTGAGACAGTTGTTGCATTCACAGCAGAAGAGAAACAGATTGTATCTGTTTAACTTTATTTAAGTGGACTGTCATGAAGCGCTTGTTTAAGTAGCTCAGATTAGAGTGTCGGCTCCTGAAGAAAAATGCTGTAGAAACCTGACTTTATTTCGTTCTAAAATATCCTCCTGCTCAGTTATTTTCTTTCACTTCTTAATTATTTAAAACAAATGGTGAAGAAATGATTGTGTTGTGACAAATAGACTACTGAATATTTTCCTTACAAAACTGGTATAAAAATTATCTGACA
>NW_005187491.1:470852-479780 GCF_000239375.1 Pundamilia nyererei
ATATATCATGTATATATCTATCTACTTAGCACTTTTAATTCTTATTCTTATTTTTATTTTCATGTCTATTTAAGCGTAATTTATGACAGTATGTTTGCACTGAAGCACCGCAGCAATTTCCTAATGTTGTAAACCTGCTCAACATTTGGCAATAAAACCCTTTCTGATTCTGATTCTGATTATCAGGAATGGGCATGACTTTGTTGTTCATCTTGGTAGAGGTGCAGTTGACGTTTAGGGTGATACAGAACAAGAAGTGAATGACCTTTTATATTTCAAAACTTTCAAAGCATTTATTTATTTGCATCCATTTATTTAGCTGATATGTTTTAAGTGGAAATCAAAAGAAAAAAAAAAGACTAGCAGGTTATTTATATTACATCTTGACTATAAGTAAAAACACTGTAGTACAGTACATGTCTATATGGAGATTCCTGCTGCCCAAACTTATAGAAAAGGTCAGGATATGCAGGCTAGTATCTGTACCTCCAACTTTACACTACTTTACTTGCACCAGATCACCTGTTATTAAAATATAACGCCCTGCTATTTTTAGAAGGTTGCAGAGCAAGTTACATTCAGTTAAGAGGTCAGTTTCTATTACCAAACTAGGTGTAGCTATTTATTTTCATAGAAATGCAGTTGAGGTTTGATGTAATAGAGGCAAAGAGATGAGAGAAGAATAAGAGAGACAAAGACACCTGTTTGTAACAACTCAATGGCACTAGAGGTCTCTGTTTGGGATTTTGTGTTGTGTTGTACTTTGTTCTGCTTGCGCTACCCTGGGGCCCAGTGAACTTGGCTATAAAAGCTTCCTCTCCTCAGTCTCCCCCCTCCATTGCTCCATGTCCTGACATTGCTACCAACTTTTTGACTTAGACCAGCTTAGCTATGGCATGATTTCTGGAGATATTTTTGTTTCTAAAAAAAAAAAATATATATATATATATATGCTTTACTGTACACTACTGACCTGTTGACAAACAAGTTGTCTTTAATTATGGTTTGTAATTTTAAGTTGTCACCTTGTCTGATTCCTCTCTTTTGTTTCAGTCTACAAGCTGAGCTGTGACAAATGACAGATCATCCTTTGCAGCTTAGATTTCTGGCTGGTGTTGTATTCTGTAATTAGCTTCATATTCATGTATCTTTGATTTGAAACAGTTAATCAATGGTGGCAGTGTCTGTGTGGTTTGGGACTCTGTTGGCCTTTTAGCTGTGCTGAAAATGGCACAGGTTATGTATTTGTCTTTTATTCCCACCTGTCAATGTGACTAATAAAGAAGGTTAGGCATTACATACTGGCACAATGAGTGTGTTTACTGCTCAGCATATTACATAACAGCATAGGGGGCATACATGGATGCTGACCTTGATAAGAGGATAACCTCTTTGGCCGCATCTATTTGACTTCCTATCAGGATGAGGAAGTGGGATGTGCTCCGCTTTTCAAGGACAGCTCACAAATTGTCACTCATGCAGTATGCTCTGAAAATTTGCATTTAGCATTTCAAACCTTTGTTGGTTCAAAACTATAAACAGCAGTTCTTTATTCAACCAGTTTTAGACGTCAGTTTCAGTTTTATCTTCATTCCACAGTCTACAACTACAGACACTAGAAAATGCCATGTATTTCTGGGACAAATAGATTCTCTCTGCCTCTGAATAAATTTCAATCATTTGCACCGGCTCATGAAAGTAAAACAGATAGCACCAAAACTACAAGACAGCAATTTTGTGTGACATAGGAGACAGCATTTTAAATAGAACAGATTCTTAGGGTGTTACAGATATTTTGGAATTATGTGCTTTATCCAAAATTACAGTACAATTTGAGGTGAAACAAACTTATTTTGCCATGTTTAGGGCATTTTAAAAGATTAAATGATTTATAGTGAATGATTTTCTGATGATTTGATGCACAGCAATAACATGTTAACAAAGTTTTAGTTCCAGCTTTGTCATCAAAATGTATTTTATTGACATGCAGCCAAAACAAGGCTTCAGTAAATATAAAAAACAAACAAACACTGTCATCTAGTGGTCACATGCAGTCAGTACAACTCTTTACTTATAAAATGCATAACCCAATATTATACAAATACTTGAAAAGCACACATAAATTATTTTGTGGTTAAAGATAAGAAAAAGTGTTGATAATTACATTGTATCAATAGTCATGTTTTGCAATGTATTACACCACCTGTCATAAAAATATGACAACATATTTTAGAAATTTGTCAAAAACCTTTTAAGCTGAAAATATATTTTAAAATAAGGAAAAATTACAAATGGAATTCACATTTTTATACCCAAATTTGAGTCGTCACACTGGACTTCTCTGAGAAGTCAGAAATTACAATTTCTCCTGATTGTTTTGGCACAATCTCACATCCAAAAAGACTCACTTATAACTGGGTGTGTTTCCATACACCCATGTCCAAATCCAGAAGAAGCAAAGTTTTTTCTGACCTGTTAAGCCAATCCAAACTTTTACAGCACATCTGACTTCACTCACCAGTTTCTGTTTTGGAACAACTGTAGTTAGGATGCTTCATTCACTTAGATTTGAGAACAGCCATAAAACATCAGATGGAGTGTTGGACAGCTGATTTAAGACATTTCAGGAGATAACGGTGAATAGCACACCAGAGACTACATAAGAATAAAGTTACGTTGAAACCAAGCACACCATTGTTTTTCTTGTGACATTACCAATAAGTTTGATGTGTCACATGGCCCTCTTCCTATTGAAAAACAAAAGTTGTATCCAAGATGGCCGACTTCTAAATGGCCACCATGGTCACCACCCATCTTGAGGAGTTTGCCCCTCACATATACTAATGTGCCACAAACAGGACTTTAATATCACCAACCGTTCCCATGTTATTACGGTGTATCCAAATAAATGGCCCACCCTGTATTTTGCTTTTCTCCCTTTCAGAGATTTTTGTCTAATAAATTCTTCACATTTCATTTTCGTGCCTCATCACTTCCCCCCTCTACATTAGGTCTACATTTTTGCTGTATTCTTTCCAAAGTCCATAAGATTTTGATTAAAGTAAAAAAAAATTAATTTATGTCTAAAGAGCACTAAACACTGAAGGCACTGCATAAAACCGACACAATATTCAGAATTTTATGCAGCTGAAATCACCGTGTAACGTACATACGCACTCCGTGTTTGCGGAAAACTTGACCTCAAAAACGGATTGTGAAAAAAATGAAGTTGACATGAGGAGATGATGAGCTAGTCCTGATGTTACTAAATAAGAAAAGAATGAAACTGAGATTCTACGTTCATCTAATTCTCACGAGAAGACAGCACCAGGGTTTGATCTGGAGTTTCATACATATTTCAGGATGTCAGTGGGGCAGTTTGAACATGTTAGCAGAGATGGAAGCTCATCCAAATAGGCAGAGAAATCATTTCATAGCTGTGTGCCTGAGGTAAAACAGTTTACTGTTTACTATTTTCCAAATCATAGTATAATCAGTACAGGTGTGCAATTTGAGCTACAAGCACGCATGTGAATGTGCGAATGTATGATTGTTGTCTAGGTGTGGGCTAAAACTTGTAGACACAAAATAAATAAATAATAATAATTGAGAAAGGATTGTATGATGCACAGAAGGCTGAAGCTTGCCAATCAAATTATAAACTAGAACAGTGGTTCTCAAACTTTTTTTATAATGAGTACCACCTCATAAAATATATGTCTATTAAAGTATCACCCTTATGACTGACATTAAAGTAAAGTAGTATAGGCCTATTTAACACAATATATGCGAGACAATTTGATTTCTTACATGAATGTTATTTATTTTAACTGTCATAAACAGGATGTGATGTGATGTGAATAATTCTGGTCAAATGTACAGTGAACAAACAAGCTGATGAGTAAGATAACCAAAAAAATGTTGCACTGTGTTATAGTCTGACAGCTGCTGGTAAGATTGACCTGCGGTAGCACTCCTTCCTACACTGTGGGTGTAAAAGTCCACTGCTAAACGAGCTGCTCAGAGCTCTTACAGTCTCATGCAGGGGGTGGGAGGGGTTGTCCATGATGGATGTTAGCTTAGACAACATCCTCTCCACCCCAACCTGCTCTATGGACTTCAGCGGACCGTCCAGGACAGAGCAACTTAGACCCTTTTTTGTAGACTGCATTTGTCTTCGTGGACCAGTCCAGTTTATTATTGAGGTGAACACCCAGGTATTTGTACTCCTTCATTGTATACTTACAGTTTCCACGAGCTGTATACTCCTCCTTGCATACTTTGTAAAGCAGTTTGAACTTCCTTTAAGGTTAGAGGCTCCCCCAGCTCCTTGTCTTTCTTGATTTCCCTCTCCATGAACTACACGCATCTTCAAAAAAAGAAAAAAAAGAACCCTTTCTCATCCTGTATGTAAAGCATACACATCCACAAATACATTTTTAAACACACCATACTTTGCCTTCACCACCATTATTCTGCCCTTTCCGCCTCCTGAAATTCACAGGACTCTGGTAGGAAGTTTTTTGAAAAAAGGAGCGCCACTCCACCACTGGCTGTGTTTAAATGACTCAAAATCCTTTCTCCCTCCCATTCCCTCCAGTCTGTCTCAATTAAACAGTCTGTGTGTTTCTTGGACCATTAGCACATTTATACTCTTCAGTTTGATGAATTCATACACACTGACTCGCTTCCTCATATCTCTGGCTTCATTCAGATTTAAAGGAGAAACTCTGAAGTTACTCATTACAAAGATGCAAGGATAAATAATGACATAAAATAAAATAAATAATGACATAAAACACAAAGACTCATCTGTCATGTTTAATTAAGAACAGGACACTAAAATAGGCCTTTCATGGTTAGCAACAGTGAATTTATTTACAGTGATAGAATAAACAGTGCAAAGCAAAAAGTGTTCCAAACTGTGCAGTTTCCTTTAAGGCAAAACTCCTGATTCCCGTACAGTGTTTTCTTGATCCATGGTGCAAGAATAATCCAAAACGTGTTATTTACAGATGTGCTCATGCCCTTCAGTACTCCTCCCGTGGTTACCTGTGTGGAGTTCTTTTTTACTGAGAGAATTTCAGGAGACAATTTATCTGTTAGTTATATTTTATTGTCGGGCAGTTAAAGATTCGACTTGCGTAGCAGTGGACTTCTCTGCAGAAGTCAGGCAGTCTGCACATGCAGAAGCAAAATACAATTCATAATTCATTAAAGTATATATTAGACACATGAAAACAGGAAAATAATTGTGACTGGCTATTGATGGGGAAATACTGTGGTTTAGCCTCAGCGCTCCCTGATTTATCTGGTCTTTGACCACCAGTCTGGGATCTTGCCCTGTGTGAGAAAGCTCCTCCTACCTTACAGTTGTTACCAGGAATGTTTTATTTTCATGCTGATTTCAGTTTTAACTGACACAATGACGTCTCTACTTCTTGTTGATTAGAACATCCTGTTATTATACACCCAAGGCCAAGCAGCCTGTCCTGTCTGAAACTGTGTCTGTCTGAAACCTTCTACACTCAACTCTTTCTATCCCTCTTGGGGTTAATACTTATATCCTTTTAAAAGGAGTTTAACAAAATTTATTATGAGCATACATTGCAATTAATGTTAAAAAAAAAAAACATAATATAATATTAACTTAAATGGGAGATTCTCCTGAACTTGTTGCAACATAAGCAGCATTCTAGAGAAGACTTGGTCAAAACTTGTTATGTAATTTATTTCTTCCCTCACAAGCTATCTTTGGCTTAGCTCAGTCATAGTTTCCTTCCTGTGGTAACTTGGTAACAAAAACAAAAACAAAAAAAAAGTATTAAGAAAGCAAATTTCCCTAAATCGGCGTATTCTGAACCTTTGGCTGAGTATTATCTGTTTGTGTCACTCCTGCCACTGATGAATCAAAGTCACTCTGTAATCAAAAAATATTTGACAACCTGGTAAAAGAAGATGCAGCAAAATGTGCTGAAGAACAGCATGGCAACTATTTTTGGATGTTTTCTACAACTTGCTTCAAGCTCCAGAATATCGTTAAAAGAAAGAGGGGGGGGAAATATGATTAAATACATGTTTAGATCTCAGAATTGAGTGTGACATCCTTGGCAGCTAATTGATTTTCTTGATCCCAAAGCTCTTGTAACTTATATATGATGTTATAAGATGACCTAGAAGGTCATCTTATAAAACAGTTAATGATAGCTAACTGGGTTTTGAGAGAAAAGATTAAATATAAAAATAGAGAAAAACAGATTTCAAAAATAGGCAGCCTACATACAAATTTGACATGAGGTCTGAAAGTGTAAATGTCCTGTTTTAGGTTCATACATTTAATTGTTTAAAAAAAGACTTTAAAACAAAGAGTTCAGACCCGCCTACTCTCCCTGCAGATTCCCCAGGGATCTTCCAGAAGTGATGACATTATTTTTTGGAGAATTGATTTGTTAATAGGCATACCTGCTCCATATGTTACCATGGCAATTTAGCCCAGTAAGAAGTGAACCACCTTCTTTGTACAAAAAAACCAACAATAACCCTGCAGTTATCCAGATAAACCAAAATCCTTCTTCACAGTCCAGGACTTTGGTAGCAGTTTTACTGTAAAGGGTGCTGATAGCGTAGGTGTGGCCACAGCTGTAACAAAACCAGGAAGGAAAAAAAAATCCAGAGAATTGTTCCTCTTTCTGGATTAAAACGTACTTTTCTTAGAAGTAAGAACCAATATATTATTTGAATCATCCACTCTTTACTTTCCTGGGGATTCATAATGTTGTGAGTTTGCTTTTTAATAACATTTTGCTGTCAGAGACAGAGAAAATAGAGAAAAAGAAAAAAACAGCAAAAACAAAAGAAAAAGGGAGAGATCTGTCTCATAAAGACTAAACAACTGAAATATCAGAATTACCTTTGAGAATTATTGCATATGATGTTTTATCATGCAATCTACAAACCAAAGTACAGCACAGAAAAGCAAGGAATAAACTGCATTTAATATCCAATGTATTGTTATTTGTTTATTTTTGAGCACTGAAAGAAAAAGTATAATCTTTACTTAAAAAATTAAAGGGTTTCGGTTTCTTTTTCTATCATGAAGCATATAGAAAATGGGACAGGCTACAGGTTCACCCTTATTAGATCTTAAAAACACAGAAATAAAACCTTGTCAAGTGGCCACATATAGTTGTACTGACCATATATGGTCAGTACAACTATTATACAAAGTCCTTTATTATCACTTTATTTAAAATGCAGTCTAATATAAAAGAAAATGGCAACAACGAGCAGTGTCAGATGTACATAAGAAATAAAGCAGCTTTGTCATATTACACAGAAAATTAAAATAAACTGCACAGACACATTTTACATGTATCTACTAACATGCTGCATGTACAAGTGATTTAGGAGTGATTTATGGGTTAAATGATAATTAAATATTCTGGGAGTGTTTTGGATCTTTAATACTGCAATTACTAATGTATACAGTGTCCTTCATCAGATCCTACTCAGTGACACACGCTTTTGTCATGTGGGCAAGGTTAGAACTCTGAATTCAGGTATCAAGTATTTACATGTGAATCTGGTATGTGTATGGTTTAATCACAGATAAATTCTACTCTCTTATTTCAGGGCACTACAATATTTGGGCGATTCAGAATGGTGTGTGTGCGTGTGTGTGTGTGGGAATAATCAGTTTTGCTGTTTGATGCTTTTTTCTATTTACTAAAGTCAAGCTAGAAGTTTAACTCCTTCTCACACATCCAGTAGTAGTTTTTGTTACATTCAGCAGTATCCCAAATGGACCAAGTTGCACTTTGGTACGCACAAGTCCAGAGTGTAGAGGATGAGGATGTTTGTCCGAAGTTGCTAGAAGAAAAAACAAATATGTTTTCAGTGCATGAGGCTTTGGAGTGTTGAGGTTGAAATGCGCCTAACAAATAGCAGAACAGCAGTGGCTCTACTAAGGCTAAATGGTTAATAATCGTTGCTTCTCTGCTGCTCTTAACCAGCTAACTACAATCAAAAAAGGAGTCCTTTGGTGTGTAGCTCTTGCCTCAGTGGGCAATCAGACATTTTATAGTGTAAGATAACAGGATCGATGTGGTGATTTAAGATTCAAAGGGCCTCACTTATAACACAGTTGGCTTCCATCCACCCATTTCAATGTCCACATACTGTTCATGTTGTTCCACTCATATTTGAAGCCGATCCAAAAATGTACAGCCTGTCCATAAGACCTGACAAAATCCTGTTTTGAGGGAAAGTGGTTTTAATATTTTATTCACTTTGGTTGGAGGATGACAATAAAAGAATTCAGACATTTCAGAACATGGGAGTGCAGAACACACCAGAGACTAAATCAAATAATAACTATTGTTGTTGCAATACAAACGAGAGTGGCTTTATTCTGCTAAACATTTTAAGTTTATAGGGGAAAAAGTTTATCTAAATACCTTCTCTGCATCATCACTGATAATCACCAAATGAGCTCCAAGCCTCTCGCAGTTTTGTTTGGCATCCTCCCAGGTGGATTTAAAAGAGGAAAGGCGGTAGCAGCTTGACCTTAATCTTTTCCATCCCGGGGAACATCTTGGAAGGTTTGGTAGCGCTAAATAAACACGACAAGACTGAATCTTTATGAAACGATTTCCATCCCATTTATCACCAAATAAAACATTTATAGCTCAGTTGGTGCAGAATTTTCAATCACATTCATCCATCGCCATAGGTACTGGAATAGATAAGTAATGTTTGAATTTTCTGATTTATTTCTTTTACTTACTAATTCTAACTTTAGCTTAGTTTAGCTAATTTTCACTGAAGTGTTGTTTGATGACATTACACATGTACGTGTCTTTCCAATTTCTAATGCAAGTGGCTTGACTCTTGAATCAGTTTTGTTTTACCTTGATTCAGTCTGCTGTT
>NW_005187491.1:480002-484135 GCF_000239375.1 Pundamilia nyererei
GCAGCTGATCTATAAATTGATTCAGCTGCTCTTTCTCTCGAAGAAGTTGGTCTCTCTCTAAAAGCACTCCTCTGATGTCATCAGCTGACACTGAGGTAAAATTGCAAGTTGAACTGTTTTTTGATTTGTTGGAATTCTCATCTACAAAGTGAATCAGATATGGGTTTGTTCGTTTGTTTGTTTTTGTTTAGTTTTTACTGTGACTTGTAAAATGTGGGCTGATACATACCGACTTGTAGCCACATATAGACATTGAGTGATGATTGTATGACACATAGCAGGCCGAAACTGATTCCAGCCAACTTGTAAATCGTTGATCCTCCTACAACACACACATCTTTCATCAAAAATGTATCATCAGCATAAAGAAAGTTACATTTTTTGTTTTCTCTGTGTTTTCATGATGTTTAAATCTAATTATAGAGTCCAGCTATCTTGCATGTAAATTTTGTTAACATTGCTGCATTGCATATTTTTCATCATCTTAGCTATGGGCCTGGAGCCCTACATTCTTCCATTACATTTATACAACTTTGTACACTAAATTATTTTTATTGTCATTTCTTAGTGTAATTATGCTAGTATGTAGCTTCATTTTTTAAACACCATATAACAACATTTTTATGTGGATGTCCCTCACACTGAAAATCTTTTTGCCTTTGAATGCAGATGGCACATATCTGGACCCAGATTTCTCTGCAGTGGTTATTTTTCACAAAAGTAGATTAATTAAGAATAAAAGCTACAACTATATTAGTTGATTAATTTGCCTTTTGTCAAAACTTTTGTAAACTATCAATTTAGAGAGAAATGTTAATTATAATGATCATACCAGAGATGAAAAGAATAAAAGAATTTAAGAGATACCTGGCTTGTGATTTGCTCTTGTTGTTTCTCTGCTATCAAGAGCTGAAGTGACAGAATATTGAGTTTCCATTCTTCTTACACTGACGATCTGAGAAAGCACTGTTTCATCATGTAAGCTGAATCTCTTATTGTGGCTGTTGCCTTTAGTTTCCTTTAGCCTTTTATTTCCTTGTGGTAAATTAATCATCTCCTTTTTATATTCACTGATCTTTAGATAGTATAGTTATAGTGGTTGTGTCATCAACCACAAAAAAAAAGTGTAAACAAAGGAAATTATGATAAAGCTACCCATTTTTTAAAAATATAGAGCAAGGCCTATCGGTGCTTGCTCTATATTTTCTTATGTTGCCTTGTCTTTATGTTACCATAAATAACCTATTATGTTTTTCTTAATGAATAAATAAATAAATAACATTTACAAATTTAAAAAGTATCTATACACACCTTATACCACACAGTCATGCAGTTTTACTTCCTATGAGTTCATATCCTGTCTTGAAGTTATTTGACATGTTTAACATTATTGCACTGCTATAACTGTACACTTCTTTTTCTGCCATGTTTGGGTTGTACATATACATTTAACTTAAACAATTTTCTACCAGATTTTTGTGTTTGTTGCTTTTTGTTGACCATGATGTAGTATAAAATAAACCCCAGTTTCAGACTTGTGTTTGCAGGCAGGAACTATGTTAATTATTTTAAAATGCATTATATATCTTGTGGTATGCATAACCTTTAAATCAGTAGAATACAGCTTAGATTATGTCCAACAGCAGAAAATTACATAATAAAATCTACAATAAAGGAGGTGCATTAGGTGGTATAGGCATAGAAATATTGAACTTAATTATATAATACTTTGTACTAATATCATCTATGTTATATTTACTGTATGTTTTATGTTCATCCGAACTTGTTATTCAACGCACACTTAAACCTTACTTTAAGTCTTAAACTTAGCAAAAATCCTCACAGGAAAAACTTACTGCTAAAGATTCAATAGATTTTAAACTCAAACTAGAGTCCTGAGTGCTTGATAAACTGGACTTCTTCTGGGTCTGTGAAGACGTTTCGAGGTTATTTCAGTTCTAAAACAACTGATGGAGAGTTATTATAACTCATAGTGAGGTTGTAGACATGTTCCCGAGGGTCATTACCCACTATTACTCATGACAGTCATCACATCAGTCAAGGCATAAAACGGGACTTGGATAATTGCAGTCCCCACTCACCAGCCATGAGCCATATTTTTCATAACATACGTCTGTGTTATGAAAAATAAGTTTTGAGAACTGCATGATGAGTAATGACAATGACTTTTCTGTTGTGAGAATTGATTGAGGAAAAACTGTAATGGGGAAGTTCTTCAAACCTGCATTCTTTCTAAAAATCATGAGGGGGCGACTTCACCCAACTGAAGTCAATCCCATGGTGGTACTTTCTGGTTTTTAGACAACATCTGCCTGCTTTTTCACAATTTAACTTTAAGATTCCATAGTCTGCCTTGTGTAATGTAATTGATATCACTGAACGACTGTACTTCTCATTTTTGAGCGGCGTTCAGTTTGTGAATATTTACCTGAGAGTGGATCCCAGCTCTTTTATCCTTCCTGAGGAAAAAAAAGTCTTTGCTGGACTTTCTTTACCAGGTGAAATGCATTCAAAGCCAAGGTCAGATCAGCTGTGATGTCAATGCCCAGGAACTTATTGGCAACCTGTTCTGCATGGAATTCAAGCAATCCTGTAGTCTGCAATGACCTCCTTGGTCTTGCTGGTGTTAAGGACCAGGTTGTTTGATGAACACCATTCGGTCAGGCGCTGAACCTCCTCTCTGTTGCGAGTCTCATCAACAAAGCCAGTGGAAAATCAAACTTGTGGAGTTATTCAGTAACGTCTTTTATAGGCCAAACATTTATAAAAATGAACATTAAAGTATATACTTAAATGTTAGTAAATTCTCCCGAATTTGTTGCAACATAATCAGCTTCCTAGAGAAGGATCAATATTTAAAATTGCCTATACTGTATATTCTATATGTTCCCTCACAGCTATCTTTGGCTCTGCTCATACACTTATTGACAGAGTGACAGCCATCTTGCTGTCATAGATCCCAGTTCTATGACTATGGTAATATAGATAGTGTAATAGCTTTCTTAGTAAGGTAAATAGGTTCAAGGGTGCATTGTGTTCCCAAATAAATTTTTGCAAATCTGAGTTATGTTGAAGTATTAACTTGGTAAATTACTCTTACTACAATCATGATCCAAATTTGCCTCGAACAGCAGGTCTATTTAAGAGCTTTGGCTCCTATTTATGGAACATGAATGTTCTACACATTTTTCCTGATGATAATTTCACATAATCCAATAATACTGATCCACACTGTATATAATAAAGAGTCTAAGCTTCTGTGTGGTTGACACAGAGCTAACTGGCTTGTAGCTAACTGGCAAACATTTAGCAAGTTACAGACAAGGGGAGCTATTTGTATTCTTCATTGCTGACGGGGTTTTTTTTCTATGAGTCAACACCATGAGATAAAGCTGTATTTTTCCTGCATGCGAGCCACATAGAACTAAAATTCCCATGATGGTTCTTTTTTCCCCCTGAAACCAACATCCAGATATGTATACACACTCTATACCACAATGTCATGCAATCTTACTTCCCTTATGATGTCATTTCCTGTATTGAGGGTATTTAAAAAAAATATCTACTATCATTGCAGTGCATTAATATGGTTGCCCATCTTCAACAGGTTTCTTTCAGTGGAAGCAATTGACTGTGTGGCATGTTAATGGCGTAAGGAAACAAATGCAGACATGTGGAGACAAGTGGAGATTAACTGAAAGTATGCTGTTTATTTGGCTGAAGGCAGATAATACACAAGCAAAAAGGAACTGAAGGCTATAAGTTAATGAATTCCCCAAAAACTGGGAAACATGCTAGAGCTGGAAACATTGAGGCTGGGAACCACTGGGAGACTGTGGAGATCGAGAGGGGTGGACCCAGGCGCAGACAATGAATCGGAATAAGAAACAAAAACAGTCCACAGAAAACAGTGGAGCTCACGAAAACAGTTTATATATAGATCAGAGGACCGGCCCGGAAATTGACAAAGCAGGGGTCCATTACGGAGCAGGTCCGGAGGCCAAAGGCCTGCTTTACTTTTAAGGTCCATGTGTGGTATTCTGTTTTGCTTCCTCCCTGTGATCATTTTAATTATTTACAAAGGCGTGATGTTATGTGGTAAAGATATATAT
>NW_005187491.1:484479-521637 GCF_000239375.1 Pundamilia nyererei
GAATGTGTGTGTGAATGGGTGGATGACTGGATATGTAAAGCGCTTTGGGGTCCTTAGGGACTAGTAAAGCGCTATATAAATACAGGCCATTTAGTGGCACAGGCAGCATTCGGGGGGCACAGGCATCATTGGTGGGACAGGCTGCATTGGGGGGAAAGGCATCATTGGTGGGACAGGCTGCATTGGGGGGAAAGGCATCATTGGTGGGACAGGCTGCATTGGAGGGAAAGGCATCATTGGTGGGACAGGCTGCATTGGGAAGAAAGGCATCATTGGTGGGACAGGCTGCATTGGGGGGAAAGGCATCATTGGTGGCACAGGCGGCATTGGGGGGACAGGCATCACTGGTGGCACAGGCAGAGGGTTGCACTGCAGTGGGCGGCACAATTCTTTCACTGAAAAACACCATAGAACAAAATGCATTTTGTCATCAATATCATGTCACATTTAATGTTCATGTTCAGCTAAAATTGTTATGCATAGGACACTCACAAAGCAGAAACTCCAGCAACACTTGAGGGAAGATGACCAACTTTAATAATTGACCTACGCGTTTCGGCTTGTGGCCTTCATCAGGGTCAAGCCGAAACGCATTGGTCAATTATTAAAGTTGTTCATCTTCCCTCAAGTGTTGCTGGAGTTCCTGCTTTGTGAATTCTTTCATCTTCTCCATGCACCTTGGAAGCAGGTGAAGTTGTGCCAGAAAAGTTTTTTTGCTGCGATGCATAGGACACTGCAACTTAAAATTTGACAATTTTGCCTTTGTGTGACTCAAAGTCTTGCAGTAAAGGTCTGATCACTGAACTGTTTCTTCAGTGTAACACCATATTAACATCAAACTGCAATGTGCTACTCATGGATGATAAATGAGCCAGAAAAACACTTTGAATGTCTGATTACTTTTTAAAATGCAAATTTACACTCTTACTTTCTGAATTTGAACCTTTCCACCAGTTTTCAAAGACTGGTGGAAAGAGACATTTCAATTTATCCCCTGTGGATCTGAATTAATTCAGTTCATTTCAATTCATTTTTATTTATACAGCATCAAATCACAACAACAGTCGTCTCAAGGTGTTTTATATTGTAAGGTAGACCCTACATTTACATAAATCACTACCTTATTGTGGTGGAGAGGAGTATGCGCCCTATTGATCCAAGAAGCTATGTTTTTGAGGTCAATTTGCCCTTGTAGTGTCCCAAGAAAAATTTGTTCTAGATGAAGTGTACTAAGTGGAATTCTCAAGACCCTTATTGAAGGTAAACCAATGTACCATAACATCTTGCCTGGATAGGGGTTACCAGGGCCTTAATACTGGAACTAGGCCTGGGCAAGAGGCTCATTGGTGAGCATTGGGTAGTTGGCCCCTAGGCCATGGAGCCTGGCAAGGCTCAGCCTGAATGAGTCACATGGGCCAATCCTTCCTGTGAACACACTACCAACAGGGCAGAGATGATGATGATAATACTACTACTACTACTACTACTACTACTACTACTACTACTACTAATAATAATAATAATAATAATAATAAAAATAATAATAATAATACATTTTATTTAAAAGGACCTTTCAAAACACCCAAGGACACTGTGCAGAGTAAATAAGACAAGCATAAAAACAGGAAATAAACACAATAAAAGGCAGAATTCTTGGTGGTCTGATGCCAAATTGCTGAAACTGGCTTTAGGTACATAGAATGTAAGTTCTCTGAACTAGTGTTTGAGACCAAGTGATAGCAGTTGGATATAGTATAGCACACCATAACACACACTGGGGGATCTAGAACCAGTCTCTGGAGAGGGGTTGAACTCTGTTCCACTCTGGAGCTGCCCTTGGTGAAAGGCAACAAGTAGGGGTGGGTATACTTGTTCAGCATCTATGTGCTGGAGTTTCCCAAGTGGATAAGAGGGTTGGCCTGCTCAACCTGAACCCGAACGGTGTTTTGTTGCCGGACTTCTTTCACAACCATGCTTTGTCAAAAACAAATACTATATATATATTTACATAAGTGCATGTGGCACCAGGGCACCATAAAAGCGAAGGTCGTTTTTGTAATCGTATTACCAAATCTTCGTCCACATGTTCTGGATACAAGGGTGAAGAGCAGAGCTGGAGTTGGATCAAGTGGGCATCTTTAGGGGGATTTCACTTCTCAGCTACTTTTACACTACCTTTGCTGGAGCTTGGTCCGCACTTCCATCAATAATTCAATCATTCAATCATTCTCGATGGATCTTGGATTCTGCTAGTACTGCTCATTCAGTTTTTAATTTTTATGGACAGAATTGGTCACAGAATGTCATCTTTGATTTTTGCAGATGATGTTGTTCTGTTCAGTACTTTGGGGTACGTTCACCAGGTGGGGAGAGTTGAATGGGAAATTGACAGATGTTTTAGACCCTTGTCTGCAGTAATACAGATACTGTATCGGTCTGTAGTAGTGAAGACAGAGCTTAGTATAAAGACAAAGCTTTTGATTTACTGGTCCATTTATGTCCCAGCCTTCACTTATGGTTATGACCTTTGGGTAATGACTGAAAGAATGAGATCAAAAATATAATACAACACAGTGGAAATTTGCTTTCCCGAAGGGCGACTGGGCTCAGCCTTAGAGCAGCTTGGCTAATTGGGCAAACCTCAGAGTAGAGCAGCTGGAGAGATTATATCAGATTATGTCTGGCTTGGGAATGCCATAGTGTGACCAAAGAAGAGCTGGAGGAGATGGAGGCCAGGGCATCGCTGAATCATGTTACTAGCAAAGATTGCAAAATTTAACTTTGTTTATTTAATTCACTTACCCCTGTCTAGTTCGGACTGAAGATCCCTTATCTGAACTTGTTGACTGATGATATTGTCATTACACATCCTCTTCTGTTCAGTTAGGCGTCTATTGGTGGCCTTTAGCTCATTGTTCTTCTTCTCCAGTTGTTTTTTCTCTTGAATGAGTTGTGTTTCATGTCGATACAGCTGGCTGTTTTCTTCAAGCAGTCTTTCGTTATATTGATTCAGCCGATCATTCGCTTCAGTAAGTTGTTTTTTCTCTTGAAGCAACTGGTCTCTCTCTAAGAGTACAGCTGAGATGTCATCAGGTGACAATAGGGTGATATTGCACGTTGAATTGTTTTTTGAGCCACCTGAAGTCCCATCTAGAAGAGGAATTCAATTAAATGTTTGTAATTAATTACATGTTATACATTGACTTGCTACTCAGTGTTATGGGAAACGCATTTGCATTCAGGTCGGGGCTAATTTAACACTGTTCTTTCTGAAACGTCATCCAGGACTCATAGTCTTCGAAACTAATTAAAGGGTGTTAGCTGATTGAATTTAACGAAGTCAATAAGGAAAAATAATGTAGTTAACTTGAAGATAGCATCAGATTGTGTAGCCCACTACAATCAGTCAATAGAACTCCAGTCAGTGTTTGCTGTGTTTTTATATTTAATGTGATCTAAGGGGTATGCTACAAGTGAAGCTCAACACAACCAGACTTTTTTGTGTTTCTTGTGTTTGCTGCCTTGACAAAACCTAAAGCTCCAGCCAAAGATAACGGCTATTTCTATGATGTTTATCAACTTTCTCTGCTTCTGCCGTACACTCTGTGTGCGCTCAAATAAGAACAGGTGTTTTGTAAGTGATTTGATTCTTCTTCTGCACAAAATGATTCCTTTGCTACTTGTCCAATCAGACATCAGAACGTGATAATGATGATGGGATTTAGTGCAGAGTGGTAAGATAAAAACTTTAACTGAAGTTAATTATTTTATTGCTCAGTGCTGCTGTTTATTTCTAAGATGATGGCTGCAGATTAGTGCTCTAAAACCTAACACTGGATACATTTAGACATTTTAATGTCTAAAGAATAACATTTATAACATTTATAAATATAAATAACATTTATACATGTTATTCTTCCATAGCTTAATAAAGGAGACTTTTTTAGCTGACAAACTAAGATGGGAATCACTTTTCAGCAGATTGAACTGAAATCAATTTTATTAACTTGGCATGTGCTCGTAGTGCTTCCAGCTAATTTTAGACTCAGACATGGAACATAACCTACTCCCAGTCAGGTTATGTGTTTTAAGCAGGTTTCCACAGTAATTTAGTCAAGTAAAAAGAAAGTGACCCTAATGATACAGAAAACTCCTACTTTAAACACAACATCGCTCGTTAAGCCATCAATCTGGGTTTGTAGTACATTTCTGTGGAAGGTGTGGGCTGATACGCACCAGCTTGGAGCCAGATATAAACATTAACAGCAGACTGGATGATGCACAGCAGACCAAAGCTGATTCCAACCAACTTTAAGATTATTGCTCCTCCTACGGGTAGGCAAAAACACACATATACAATCCAACAAGATTCTGTTATTAGCATTATAAAAAAAAGAGTAAATGTTACTTTTCAATATTTTTTTTGAAGTTATTAAATCAAATTATGCAATCCATGTCTTACCTGCACAATTTATTCATTCATTTTTTTTAAAAACTGTGTGCCTTTTAAGTCCTGTGGTGATTCTTTACTTGTTAAGGCCTGGGCAACATTTAGCTATTTAGCATTATATTTGATCATAATTTTATGGTCTACTGTCTTCCTTTTTTTGTTCATCTTTTTCTTCTTGGGTTTTCACTTCCAGGAGGACATCGCCCTTTCATTTTTGTTAAATAGATTTATAGTTGTTTATTGTCTTCCTTCCCTCAACCAGTCACAACAGATGGCCGCCACTCCCTGAGCCTGGTTCCTTCCTGTTAAAAAAAGATTTTTTTCTTCCCACTGTCGCCAAAGTGCTTGCTCATAAGGGGTCATATGCAGAGGTCTCGCACTCCAGGCCTCAAGGGCCGGTGTCCTGCAGGTTTTAGATATCACCCTGGGTTGACACACCTGAATCAAATGATTAGTTCATTGCCTCTGGAGAAGGTAATTTAGCCATTTAAATCAGCTGTGTTAGATCAAGGACATATCTAAAACCTGCTGGACACCAGCCCTTGAGGCCTGGAGTTCCCCCACCCCTGATCTAAATGTTTTATGACTGTACTCACCAAAAAAGAAAAAGAGCCTCAGGTAAAATGAAGTTTTTCCAAAAGAAATTACATTCTCAAAGACTCAGAAAAAGTCAAAGACTTCTACTTCCTCAAAACATTATGATTATTATTACTACCCTTAATTCATTTTTCTGCACTACAAATTTAACTTAAAAAAAAAGAAAAAACACGCTGCACAAAATACGCTGGTGGAATAAATATTTCACTGGCTGGGTTTGGAAAAACACAAACCAGAACTTTTTAGTGGCATTTGGAATTTAAGAAATCCTAAATGTATTACAAGCATATAGAAAATCTATGCACTTCAAATAAGCACAGACACACATTTAGTACATTTAGTAAACTACATAGTTATTTTTGTCTTTTAGAGATGGAGCAAGACAAAAGAAGCTTGTAAAGAATGATTATAAACTGCTTATTTGAAGTAAAATGTAACTTCTATAAATTACAGCAATGACAGAAATGGTTGACATAAACAAAACAAAACAAAGTTTAATTATTAAAGATTTAGACCTGACTGATTGTCTCTGGTCCTCGCTCTCCTACCAACAGATGAATTGACATAGTGCCGTAGTTCCATTCTTCTTTATTGACAGTCTTGAACCGATGTTCAGCGAATGTGTTCTGGCTTGTAAATTGGGACTGTAATAGTTTCTAAAGTAGTTAGTTCCTTGATTTGTTCAAAGGGGAGGGTAAATTCATCATTTCCTTTCGTGGCCAAGTGATTTGAGACTAAAATTAACAATGAGTAAATGTGACATCATCACTTGCTTTTCATTTTGCTTTGACTTTTTCAGAGGGGCAACTTATTGTTTTAGCTTGTTTTGTATTGCTTAAAAAATGTTAAAATTTACCAAAGTGAAAGCTTTGAAAACAATGTTCCGTCATAACATTTACTCTACCATCATCGGTAGCACGTGAAAGAACCTTACACAACCACAACAACCTGGCACCTCCTCCTTATGCTGGTCACCAGTTTGGTCCCATACTGCTGTGAGATGGTATCCAATTCTTCAACCAGCATTAAGCGCAAGTCTGCCAGTATAGCTATGTTGGTCGCTCTTGCACAAAAGTCAAGCACAAGCTGATCCCACAAGTTAGCACGGGACTAAATGCAGTATTTTTTTACTCCCAAATTCTGGAGGTAGTCAGTGGTAAATCCTGCTTTGTTGGGGCAATGTTGCCATTTTGGAGGATAGAGTTTCTCTGGTTGAGGAAATGCCATATCCCATCTCAGTATTTCTGTGGATTGAGATCCAGTGATGACAAGCCTTGTTTTTGGTGGAGATGAGAAAAGCTGTTACCCTATCGGTATAGCAGTCAGCATAGTGCTCTCCGTGTCTTTTCCACGTTTTAAACCTGCGATCCAACTGCCATAGGCCGTATCTGGACTCATCGCTCAACACAACATTGATCAACATGTTCAGGTTTCAGTGCACATGTTGCCGACACCAGCGCAAATGAGCATGATGGTGTAGGGCAGTCATTGCAGGCCTCCTGGCAGCCACGTGAGACCAGAGACTGGCTGTGTGCACTCTGTTCTGGATTGTCTGGGTAGAAAGCTCAAAAATGCTCCCAATTTTCATCTGATAGTAAGTTGTTCTTGACAGCATTGTAGATATTTATTTAGCTATACAAGTAATGATATTTTCTAATTCTTCAGCCATGAATAAATGAAGAAAAAGGGAAGACGTCATTTAAATTGCAGTAAGCTGCAGGAGGCTGTCAGCATAAACAAAACACAAAGCAGTATGTTTTCATGTGGTAAAAGTAGTGGAAGCAGATTTCTGTGTCAATGCGTGTGTGTGTGTGTGTGTGTCCTGCGGGTTTTAGATATCACCCTGGGTTGACACACCTGAATCAAATGAATAGTTCATTGCCTCTGGAGAAATTCAAGACATGTGGAGGTAATTTAGCCATTTAAATCAGCTGTGTTAGATCAAGGACATATCAGGAAGAAAACATAGAAAGAACAGATGCTCCTTTTGGATTAAAACTGTTTCTGAAAACATGAAAAACACATTTTACTAAACTGTTCATATAATTTTCTTAACATCCAACCTTTTGCTGTGTGATGTGGAACATGAGGGTAAATACTCACTTCCTCTAATACAGTTTAGGCCCTCTTTAAATCTGTCTCTCACATCTGACCAAAAATATTGGAAGTAAAAGAGTAATAATAGAAAGTAGCAAAATTATCATTAATTGTGACATGTAAGACAACATGGATAACATGTAAGGTGTTTTAAAGTATAATTTCAACATAGAACAGAATATTTACTTTTTCAAATCAGTGTTTGTTTATTCATCACTCAAATTATGATGTAAAATGAGTAACAGAAGCAAGACTATAATATGCATATATTTCAAGCCCCAAACCAAAGTTGTTACAGTTATGACGTTATATGTCATCTGAAGTAACCTAATCCATACTTAGTATTTTAAAACTGCAAAACTAGTATTTACTAACATGAACTGAGGTGAATTGCCACAGTGGTTTTCCGACTGTCGCCTAAAATTATTTAAATGCAAACAGCCCCATCTAGGGAGCACATGTGCTCAGTACAACTATTAACTTGCACAAAGCCGTACAAATAGGTTTGTTTCTTTATAATGTATAATACCTCTGTGTTGATGAGCAATTCATTTTTCCAAGAAGTCTTGTGGAGGACTGATTGAGATTAATTGTGTCTTTATTTTTTATAGATTATTAGGTAATAGTTTTTTTGTTGTTTGGCCCAACCCTGCTTGAGTTTAGATT
The DNA here is from genome assembly GCF_000239375.1 of Pundamilia nyererei. Classification (NCBI taxonomy): domain Eukaryota; kingdom Metazoa; phylum Chordata; class Actinopteri; order Cichliformes; family Cichlidae; genus Pundamilia; species Pundamilia nyererei. Next base: position 492,290 of record NW_005187491.1, read on the forward strand.
GGGAGACATGTGGCCATAAAATAAAATTAATCTTAACAGGCCTTCAATTCAAAAAGTAAACATTTTTTACTGATTGAATAATTACTTAGAAACCTGCAGACATGAGTATAAAACAATGTGCGGGGGCAGTTGTATACACGATAATTGGTGCCCGATATCAGTCACCTCTTAGTTCAGTGCCTCCCACTCCCCACCAGTTTTAACCAGTTAAATAGATACACAGTCTCATATAAAACCATGTGAACTGTTAGTAGAGGTTAGTCTCTTCTGGGAAGTTGGCTGCTAACCATACATAGTGATTTCATTTCAGGCTAACATATTATTTGGGACACAATGATATGCCTAGAGTTATATTACTGGAGCTTGCTGGAGGCAACTCTGTACAGTCCACAGCCACCATGGTGATTCACAGATAATGTGGGAAGGTTTGGATCTTGGGCTGTTACTTCATGCTTCCACATTGTCATCACTAAGCTCATTAGTTACTTATTGCCTAAATAAGATAAGCCAGGTTTTATTCTTGCTGTCACACTAATATCAGAGCCATGACTATGGTGGTTTAAATAATGTGACTCAAATGGTTTTTCATAATGATGCCATGTTATATTCAAACAGTAACTGAGAACCAACTTTTCTGAGTTGTTTTAGGCAATTTTCACTTTAAAATATGTGTAACTGCCTGATGAAACTAATAGGAAATAAAAAGTGTCTGAATCATTATGAGCTAGCCCACATATTGGTAAAAGTACATGGATGCTGATTTTCTGGTAGCAGCAGAATCCTTTATCTTGGCTTTGCTAAAGCATATAGTTAGGGCTGGACCAGGTGACCTGGACCAGGTGACCCTGAATCCTCCCTTAGTTATGCTGCAATAGACATAGGCTGCCGGGGGATTCCCATGATGCATTGAGTTTTTCCTTTCCAGTCACCTTTCTCACTCACTATGTATTAATAGACCTCTCTCCATTAAATCATATCTGTTATTAACCTCTGTCTCTCTTCAGCATGTCTTTTATCCTGTCTTCCTTCTCTCACCCCAACCGGTCGCAGCAGATGGCCGCCCCTCCCTGAGCCTGGTTCTGCCGGAGGTTTCTTCCTGTTAAAAGGGAGTTTTTCCTTCCCACTGTTGCCAAAGTGCTTGCTCATAGGGGGTCATATGATTGTTGGGTTTTTTTCTCTGTATCTATGAAGCGCCTTGAGGCGACTTATGTTGTGATTTGGCGCTATATAAATAAAATTGAATTGAATTGAATTGAATTACCCTCTGTGGATACTGGACTGTTGTATGCAGTGGATCTGGAAAAGGTATACAGGTAGCTCTTTATTTTCACTGTTACAAGAACAATGAAAGGCAGTTTGGCATCTCTCCATGTGTGTGAAATACACAATAGCGTAAGTATTTAAACAATAACACAAACAAATGTACATTTACACAAGAAAGATATGTGCAAGTTATACACACACACACACACACGTACATACGGATACACCCAGTATTCTTCTATACAGTATTCTTCACTAAGATTTATGTACATCTACTTCTACTAAAAATGAGATCTACTAGCTCGAATATTCTGACTGGCTTGGCCATCAAAGAATATCTCATTTCTTTGCTTTGAGAAACACTTGGGCTTGTTACGACCCGGCTCAAAGCCGCAACATAAAAAAGGAGACGAATACCAGAGTATGGGTGAGAAGAGGGTTTTATCTTAAAATGGAAAACCAGGTTGGCTAAAATGGCTAATGCCACCAAGGCAAAGACAAGTGAGCTCCCTGGGAAGCTTGCCTCAGGTAACAATTAGTCACAATTAAGATGGTGCAGGGACTTGCCCCTGACAACACAGACAGGGGCAAGACAGTCTGAATTTTAACTGTAGTGCTCAGTAAAAGTGAAAGCTGCATTCAAGGCAACAAAAAAGTGTTTTTTCAACAGAGTGCAAAGAGAGGCAGTAGGTTTGTGGTGGTCAGAAGGAATGCAGATAGTCACACATAGCTGAGCACAGAGTTGCATATCCTCCACCCACGCATCTGCAAACACACTCACACATTGCAGCCAGTGGTGTTCATGCATCTTATGTGAAACCTATAACCTAGTCTGCCATTTGTGCTGTGGTCCTCGTGTTCATCTTTGGTGATTCCTGCTGTTGTATCTTATCTACAATGTCATGGTTTACTGGCTTTGCAGTGGTGCTGTTGATGACTTTTCCGCTGTTGTTTGCTCAGGAGACAGGTTAGTAAACAATTTTTAATTTTTTTTCTCTAAATTTTATTTTCTTGATAACGGATGGTGTCATCGCCAGAAAATCTATCTCAATAAAACCATACATGATACGTCATTTCTAATTATACTCCTACATTAAGCTAAGAAAATCATCTAAATATAAAAATATGTATGTAGAAATATCCGTGGCAGTATAACCTTGTTACAATCAAATGTGTGTTAATAACAGCTTGTAGTCTGACCATTAACCGTACACGAAAGTGAGGCTTAAAGGTTTTGGGAATAATAGAAAATGTTACAGTATGTGAAATATTTATTCTAATCTTTTCACTGACTTAATACCAAAGAAGCATCACTCATAAACATAAAGCCTGAGGGTATCACTGCTTACAACATAATATTGACCTTCAGTATTTGACATCATCGATACATTTATACTAACCTTTTGTTTTTACACTGGATTTAAAAAGTGACCAGAACAAAGCGAGGAGTAACACCCCCCAAAAAACTCAGTGTCAATATGATATAATAGGCATTAAGGGGTTACAGAATGCAATGCACAGGTCAAATCTCCTTTTTTCACGTAATTAAAAGCAGTATCTTATCCATCAACCTCTTTTGACCAAGTTGACTTTAGTTTACACAACTTAGCAGTGTCTCCAGCCCAGTAAACCGAGACTCCGGCATATAGCGGCTGACTGAATTTGGTTTGGACTTTGTGAAGGAGAATCATTTCTTCAGAAATGCCGTAGAATGACAGTGTACCGGCCCTGTGATCCAGGAACACCCCTATTTTGGGCATCTGAGAGCCTGAGAGTAAAGTTTTCATATTGTTATGTCTGAAATAGTAATTAAAGTCAAAACATCCTAATGCCCAAGACTTGTCGTTGTTTCCAAATCCACTCTCATCCCCAGTTCTGCTAATGTCCTTGTATGCAACAGCTACTAAAATTCCCCCACCGCTTCTCTCAACCTCCCAGTAACAACGTCCAGTCAGACTCTCATTGCTGAGGCCTTGAAGCCAGTGAGTGAATCTGTCTGGGTGACAGTCATATATTTGCTTTTCTCTCATCACTGTTGCTTTTGTGTTGCCTTCAGATAATGATATCCACGGGTTGATAGTCTGGGGATCCAACGTGATTTTACGAGAATATTGTAGGAATTCTTCTCTTGTCTCTGGCTCTGAGATTGGCAGTAAAACATCCACTTCAGTCACTTTTAGTGAGATTTTTGGCCATTCCTCATTTAGAACATTTTCCAGCTTACCTCTGATCTCTGACAAAGCCTCTGTCACATGCTCAAAGTACAGGGGAGGATGGACATCTAAGCTGGGCAAGTCTGTGGACTCACTTAAATGTGACAGTGAAGGGTAATTAAGTAGAAACTGGATGTGGTCATCAGTATTTGAGAGCAGCTCTAGTTCCGCATCCTTCACCCACAACTCAGCAATTTCCTGCTCCAGTTTCTTCTTTAACTCTGTAACTCGATTAACTTCAGCTTTCTGCTGGAATCGGATTTGTTCATTTAAAGCAGAGCTCATTTTCTCAACAAGACAAACTAGTTCTGTGAAGATCTTTTTGCTGTCGTTCACTATTTTATCTGCAGAGAAATTGATGGCCTCAATCTCCTCCTGAAGAACTTTCAGATCTTTTTCTCTGTTCTGAATTCTCATCTGGATTTTTTCCCGACTCACCCCAAGCTTCATCTGCTTATGGTTTCTTTCTGCTTTAGCTGAGACGGTGTCGTGATTTTTGTGTTCATCAACAGAGCACAAAAAGCAGATGGCCTGCTGGTCAGTGCGACAAAAGATCTTCATCACCTCATCATGATGAGAGCAAAATTTCTCCTGTAGATTTTTTAGCGGTTCAACCAATTTGTGCTTTTCAAAGGCAGAGGATTCGTAGTGAGGCTGAAGGTGGAGCTCACAGTAGGAGATCCGGCACACCAAACACGACTTGAGGGCTTTCAGCTTTTTGTCAGTGCAGAAATCACAGGCTACATCTCCAGGCTTGGCATAGCAGTGATCAGCTGGAGCAAACTGAAGTCTTGTTTTCTTCAGGGCTTCAACCAAATCAGCAAACATGGCACTTTTCACCAAGTCTGGCTTTGGTGCAAAGGTCTGTTTGCAGTGAGGGCAGCTGTAGCTTTTATTATGTTCTTCTTCAGTCCAGCGGCTTTCAATACAATTCATGCAGTAGCTGTGCCCACAGGGAATGGTCACTGGCTCCTTAAGTAAATCCAAACATATGGAACAGCAGAGCTTTTCTTGGTCTAGCTCCATCGCCATTTCACTTGATAATACATTTGAATATACAGTGACTCCGATAGGGAAAAGGGTGTGGTAGTCAGCTTACACAACATTCCAGTAAGAGGAGTGGTTTATTAGAAGAGGAAGTGTGCTTTGAGTCCCTATTTTCTCAGTGAAAGTTGCATGACCTCATAAGTCTTTTTAGCGGTAGCAGAAAAAAAATATGTCTAGATATCAGGTATTTCAAAGATACAGTTTCACTTTTCTTGATTTATTTCTGTTAGAAAAAGTAAGCAATTCAAGGAAGAATGAAATATAACCACAATTTATCTGACAATTACTGATCTGTTATTTTGTTATGAAGAAAACCTAGACATCTAGTTTTTACTCTTGCTGTAAAAACATAAGCAATAATATTTTGATTAGTAATCCTTAAAACTGCAGATAGCAGTAGAAAAAAAAAACATGCACTGTTTGATCGACAAAGCACAGCAGTGAGTAAACTTCCAGGCAGCTGTCAGGAAATTCCACCTGCCACAACATGGGTGGTGTCGTTTTTGAGAGTGTAATGACTTATAATGTCCTGATAATGAGAAGCAGTAGCTCTGGGGCTCACAAAAAGGCCCTTCATAGAGTTAATATAACTGTAGAGAAAACAACACACATATCTGCTCCGAACAATATCAGAACATCCTGCTGTCTCTGGAAAACAACAAACATCATAAAAGACCCATCACACCCAGTTTACCATCTCTTTGAACAGCTCCCATTGGGCAGATGATATTTTAACACACACCAGTAGCACTGACTTTAAGTGACTCAAAAATGATTTGGGAATTCAATTTATTTTCATGAAGTGAGATATTAACACTGGGTTTTTTTTATGTTCTAGATAATTTAGAAGTCCGCTACCTACAGAAGACATTCACTCCGTCTATAGGCTCATCAGTCACACTAACTTGTGAGGCACATTACGACTTCGAATCGTGTGGTGTGGTGCGTGTTGTGTGGCATGATGTCACCAGTGGAAGTGTTGAGCTAATTAACCCCAAAAAGTACTTCACAACAGTGAGTGAGACAATCTCTGAAGGGAAAAGACGCAGACTGGTTGTGACAGACATCCTCAACGTGACACCAAAGGATGCTGGTACCTTTCAGTGCAAGGCTAAGTGTACAGCAAGTGGAGAGACAGCCATGGGCCATTTTATCACTGTTGATGTCGAAGGTATTTTCATGATCAGAGTCACTAAATATGTCATTATTATTTTTGAACTTTGATTATAACAATCTACTCCTCAGTACGGCTTTGTATTTGAGGAGTTGAAATATTTGTAATTTTTTAACTTTGTGGGAAGGCGGGGAGATAAACTCAGTTTCTACCACATATGGATTTGATGTCTTATTCTGCTGTTCTGTCTGTTCTTTTACAGATCAGTGACTGAGGCAGCTGTTTTTTTGGATGGATACTTTGATGAATATTGTTCAAAAAGCATTTCAAGAACACCTCTTTGCTCTGTTTTGGCTGAATGAAGTAAATGCATCAAACATATTTTTCACCATTTTTTTATATTACAGCAACAAGTGATTTTTTTTTTTACAAATTTAATGTTTCATCATAGAGTATAACTGCTTCAGTTGCATATTAAAGATTTATCGTATCACTACGACTGTCTGTAATCTCTTTAATATACAGTAGTAGTAGTCCCAAAGCAGCTACTTTTTATTTCTGTGTCATTTAGAATAGGGGAGGCTAATATTATAATACAAATCTATTTTACTTTGTATATATTAGGTTGTATTTTACTAGTGCTGTGAATTTTGGACTAATGTAAGGGAACATTAAAAATACATTGAGAAAGAATAAAGAAATATGTTGCTAAACTGACCTACCATAAGTAAATGCAGTTCTTTCTGGATATCAGATTCTGTCATCATTGCCAGAATAATTTGGTGTGGAAACTGAAATTAAACAAAATGCAGTTTGGAAGAACAAATTAATAACAATCAAGTGCTAAAATTGCAGCTGGAAGCCATGCTGTGCACACATGTTGAAAGTGAAAGCAGAGAAAGAAAGAAACCCAGGCTGCTGCAATGTGGAGAGATTCAGTGGAACAAACAGACCTTTAAGTACGTGCTGGTTTGACTGTGTCGGTGCAGTAGCTGGTTGCAAAAAAGGTGTGAAAAGCCACAGCAACCATCACCAGGTTAAAAAAAATATCAAGGTTGGAACTTGCCTCTATCTCTCAGACCACAATGCCATCATCCAAATTCATACTCACCTATTTATTTATTTTTTTAAAACCACACACTAGAGAGCACGTAGCCACGGCAGAAATAATTAACCTGAATTGGGATATATGATGATTAATAAATCGTAAAGAAAGAAAATGTAATAAAAAAATAAAACTCAACAATACAAATAATCCCCACAAAATATAGCAGAAATACTAATAAAACATTAATTTCTCCAACAGAATTAGTTAGTTGTATTTATTTTACTGATCAAAATCATTCATCATATTTTATTTAATGATTGTAAAAAAAAAAACATAACCTAGAATGAACTGGTACGAGCATCTTTAACCGTCTTGGCACTTTCATTTCTCGCTTTACTAGTAGAAAGCTCGAAGAAGCCAAACCACGGGACAGGAAACTGTATCAACTGCATTGTACTGCTTTGAAGTCAGTCTTGAAGCAGCGTGCATGGTCAGATTAAATAGGGCACCTCGCTTAACATATCACCGGATCTCACTAATCACAATTTTCAACATTTTTAAGGGTGTCTTAATTCATGAAAAAAATTGTTACGTAGAACTGAAGCAAATGGCAATTTCTCAGGAATGAGACTAATTTTAATTTCGTTACATTTTTGGTAACCACAACTTTTCTTCCAGAACCACAGAAAACGTTTTCAGAATCAGAATATTACATTGTGTTAATTAATGACACAATCTTCATGATTGTAATCTAGTACTAGTCCATCTTTACTAGTTAGCAAATTATGAAATTACTGTCATGAAAATGCATATTTGTTCATGTTTAAAAACATACATGAAATGTTTAAACAATATAGCCCACTTTACTAGCTCAATATATTACAAGATTGAATTATGTTTTAATATAAATATTTATTATTTTAATCTTTACCCACATCCCATTCACTCAAATAATTGTCACTTTGGATTATTTTATTTGACTACATTAAATTTTAGAGGGATTTATGCAATTTTGATACTCACTGTGATTTCTAAAGCCGCCCAAAATCTTTTACTTTCACCACTGGGTAACATATAAAATCTGAAAATGGTAATTTCATATCTGTGACATGAAACACTGTGATGCCAATAAATCGCACTGTGTCAAACACCAAATTACATTTCTGTTTTGAGAGGCACAACAAATCTTTAATGTGTTCTAAACTGGGAAAGTCAGTGGGCGACATAGCTGCTGAACAGGAAGCCACATTTAGTGCATGTTGCAAGTAGCTTGACAGGCCCTAAACCGATTCACCACAGTGGTCTTTTTTAGCAGAATGTACAGTACGATGAAGGCAAACATACATGAATGCAAAACTTAACTAAACTGCATTCACGTATAAAAGCTCTTATATTTGTTGTTAAATCGAAACAACGGCAAACATGTTGATCTTGGGAGCAGCTTATGGTATTGTAGTAAGGGCAGTTCTCTTTTAGGCCTTTGTGTGTCACAGTTGAGAACTTTGATAGCTTTGTGCTCATACTGCTTACAGGTGTTTATGCTTCAAAAGACCTTTTCCAGTGTGATCAATATAAATTTTTTTATCAACTAAATTGTTTAATATGGAGTCCTCGAAATGGGTACAAGGAAGAAAAAATAAAATAAAATAACTTTCCTGTCATTAATTTTTTGTTATTGTGTTTTCTCCATTAAATCGATTTTTAATTTATGCATTTTTAGTAGCCCGTGTTACTGTTAGTCTTTGAATTGATTGCTACTCAGAAATCAAAGGAAATAAAACGTCTTCACAATAAATATTTAGATTCGAAGGTTGTTCACACACTTGCTCATCTAGTTTTTCATATAGACTGAAATGTCTTAATCTACAAGTTGAAAAACATTACAGAATAATAATTTATAACTCATAGATAATTGAATTATCTATTTTGTATTTATGCTTTGGGCAATGTGGATGTCTTAGATTTTGGCATCCTAGCAGCCTTAAAGGTTTCTTCTCTGTTTCTATACAATGAACATTCAGTGACATCTGCCAGGGAAGACGTTTTCATTGAATCGTCTGAAGGAGAGATAGTTAAGATAGTTTAGAAAAAAAGGCTCAAATTTAGCATGTTTATTCTTAAACGTGGAAATATCCATACATCCACCACAGCGATTCATGGCCCATAAAATGTGAACCTCAAACAGAATGAGAGACTTTGCTTTTTCATCCTCAACAATTTTTTAAAATTTCACATCAAAAAGTGGGAAATTATAAAACACAGAATACCATGTCCTCTCACAGTATATGTGGGAAAATAATAAAATACATTTATTTTAAAAAATACATTTTTAAATGATGACTTGAACTCAATATTAGGGGAATGAAGGGCAAGAAAGTCATAATTCTATTAGCAATCATATTACTGGTTTATATTTAAAGTGTTTCTCAGAACGGTATCACAAACTGTGAACGTTTAAACAACCATGTTTAATGCCTTTTCTTTCCCCTGAAAAAAATCCAATCAAATCCCTTTAGATGTTGGGAGCAGAGCTTTTCTGGGAGCCTTCCTCAGGTGGTTTGGTCAGCAGATAGCAGGAGTACATACTGCTAAGTTACCTTGATGGCCCAATTTCCATTCTGGTAAAGTTTTGGCACATATTTCCCTCACCTTTTACTGTCCAGTTTTTATCTAACATTTCAGTGCTATGTTTTGCAAAACCTCTGTAGATCTGTGAGACGACAAACGCAAAGTTCAGCTCTCTAGTTTCATAAATTTGCTCTGCAGGAACACTCTGGGTACACAAAGTCCCTCCTTCTTGTTGACAGTCTCTCTAAGAACATAGTCATTAGAAATGCACTTGAAGCCCGTCTTCTCAAACAGCTCAGCCAGGAACTCTGAGGGCAGTTATAAAAAAAAAAAAAAAAAGGTTTAGAGATTTTCTGATGTGTCATAAAAAGATGAAATGCATAAATTGAGCCTTCTCTACTTGAAAGGGTTATCTCAACAATGAGTGACCAAGGAAGGAAAGGTCAATGTTCTTGCATATGAATGTGCTGATATTCTGAAATAAAATAAAAGGTGTGAAGCCTCAATTCACACATTTCTAAACCGGTAATATATCTATCTATCTCTAATTATAGAGATAAGCTAAGTTAGTATCAACAAAAAATAACTTCCTTAAAATAAACTACTGACCTTTAGAGAAAAAGTAGGACCTAGTTCCATCTTGCCGTACATAGAAGTTCTCTCCCAGCTTATTTCCGGGTTTAAATCGGAGCATGGCATGGTCATAAAGTCCGTAGTCCCTGAAGAGGATAAATCCCCCAGGCTTCAAAACCTTAAGATCACATGCAAATCACATTAAACTATTTCAATCTGACTAATGTGGCACATTAAAAGCATATCTAGAAATTAACCACCAAATACATCATCAGATTAAAGGCTTCTTTCAATCAAACATTTCGTTTTATCCACATTATGAGTACAGAAAGCAAGTGCTTGTGTAGTTCCAGTAGGAGAGAACTCTCCCACCTATCATTTCATTTAAACTATACAAACTGTTGGGAGTACAGACTTATACTAAATCTATCCACACGCCATCTCTGCTCTCACCCTGCTAATGTTCTCCAAAACCAGCTTCATTTTGTCAGGATGGACAGCTGACAGGACGAAGATGAGTGTGATGACATCCACACTGCTTTCTGGCACATTTTCCATCAGGTCATCTTTAGTTAAATCACACTGGAAGGCACAACAGCGGTCGGGGCAGTACAGAGGGTTTTGCTGTTAACACAAAGAAAACAAAGGAAAGAATGTTATTTACAAAATTCTGTTTTTTTTTTTCCTTTTTGTTGATTCCAAGATTCTCAGGTTAAAATGTCTGAATCCATTGAATGTAAAGTAGTATTACAGCTTCACTAATAGAGCTTACTCTGACAAATTCAACAGCTCGTGGTGAGAAGTCACAGGCATAAACAAAGATGTTGAGGTCATCCTCGAGCAGAGGGAAGATGCAGTTTCCAACACCACAGCCTGCCTCCAGCAGCACCAACTTCTGGGACTCAAACTGCAAGCCAGATGGGACAAAGATTAATTAAAAATTGCCACAAAAACAAGGTATTAGTCTACTCATGTCTCTCAACTCAGCTCAATAATTTTTAATAGTAAAACTCCAAAAACTCACTTAAAAACTTTTACAATATCCTTTATGCTAAATTACTATTGAAAGTTGCAAGCTTTTAACTGACCTCTAAATATCAGCTCTAGAGAAAAGCATTTACTTTTTTAGGTGGTAATTGAGTAAAATCAGAAACTACACAGCTGATAATGTTAAGTCATGTCCTGTAAAGCCTCAATTTTCCTTTAGGGTGTCCATTGTACACATTAAAATCAGTACATTTTTTATCTATTTCACACAATACCAACTGCATGTCAGTCATACAACTCAAATATTTCAAAACATACAGATGTTATGTTTAATATCCTGTAAATGAACCTCCTCTGGTGTGGTCTGTTGTAAATATTTCCTCACCTCTCGGCATGCCTTGAGCTCTTCAAATTCCCTGGTGGTCCAGTGTCTATCCTTGAAGAAATTTGTTGTGTTTCTTTTGTAAAACAAGTCCCAGTTTTTCTGCGCTTCTTTCTCCAGCTTCATCTGTTTGAAGTCAGACACCAGAGCCCGCTCACCGTTCAGTCTTTCCTGCTCCCCCAGAGTTAAAACCCTGGCAGTGGGGGTGTTCGCTTGGTCTTTCGGCTCCTCTTCTTTTCCAGGATGTGTACAGTTAATATCACCACTCAAAACCCCACTTTCTGACAATGCCATGATAAACTGCCACAAAGTGTCTCCACGTTCTGTTTATACTCGCTTATGAAAAATAGACTTTTCAAACATGCTAACCCAAATTAACTGATTTAGAGTTTTATTTTAAAACAAATTTGAGGGTAGCCGTACTTTTTCCACATTTAATGCATCCATGTTGTCCGTTAACTAAATGATGTCGTGTGGTCTTTACTACTTAATTCCGTTTCTCATCGAGTGGCGCGTTTTCTATAATTACTCGTTACTGACTAAATTAAAGCACTGAAAACATTTTCATAGGTTATTATGTAGTGAAATGCGTTGTTTTTTCTTTTTAATCTTTTGCTTTAATGAAAACAGGTGACGTTGCTAACACAGCCCACTTTCGGCGATATTTGAGAGCCGGACCAAAAGCGGAAAAGGCGTGGCCACGTGATGTTTTGCTAACTGTTAGCCACAGCAAGCTAACTTTGTGTTGTAGTTGGCATCTTATTTTGATCCTGCTCAACTTGCCAGATTGCTCTCGGCTCTTCGTGGGATTTGACCTAAATGCAAGTTTTAGTAACCATTAAACCAACGGAGCCATGAACGGGAGCACGAATCCGCTGCTGGACAAAGAGGAGCATGTTTTGAAGCTCGGAGAAAGCTTTGAGAAGAGGCCAAAGTCTTCCTTTCACACCATCAGATGTAAGTGTGACAGACTGCGCGATGTGTTAAATAAAACTTTGGCACCATACAAAGCGCACTGTTAGATTACTGTTGTGTCAGACTCTCTTTCTCACATGGACGGAGAGGCTGTGTTTTACACAGTCTGTGTATGGGTAATTATATGGAGAAAACAATATAAGTAAGTATTTGTTGTAAATGGTGTGGCAGCATTATACACTGAATTTTATCGTTTTACTCCCCATTCTCAGGTTTTAAATCTGGGTTCGTCGGCTCATAATTTTTCAATATTTGTTTAAGAGACTTAATAAAATGTCCATGTATTTGGAATTACCTACATACAATGTCTCCTAAAGCACCTGATTAAATTATCTGTTGCATCTCCTTTTCAGATGACTTCAAACCAGCATCGATTGACACAAGCTGTGAGGGAGAGCTTCAAGTTGGGAAAGGAGATGAAGTTACCATAACACTACCTCATATTCCAGTAAGACTGCATGATGTGCACTTCTTTCTGTAAATTAAGCAAATAATAAAACAATTTCCATTCTTCTAGCATCAAATTCATCGCCCTTAAATACTGACTGAATTGGTACTTCCAGGAAGTGTGGCACTTGCATGTTAGATGAATATCTGTTCACATTCTGTACTGTGCAAAACTTTATAAATGCCTTTTCATTTCCTTTTGCTTCCAAGCTATGAGACTTTCTTGTAGTTTTTTTAAGTTGGTTTGAGCAATACTTTTCCAGGCTTCGTCAAGGTCTTTTTGATTGTTCTTTTGCTTGTTTTTTGTTTTTTTTAAACACTGGCGGCATTTGACCATTTCCAGAGGCAATTTGTTTCTAGCATTGCTAGTATTTTATGCCAGTCAATTTATAACAGATTGCCTGGCATAAAATACCATAACATTTGCACCAACCAGGTGATTCCCAAATAGCTATTAGGTGTATACTTGGCATATCTCAGCATGGTTTGCAGGGAGTCCTTAGACAAATTGGTTGAAAAGTGAACATTTAGAAGATAAAAGAATAAGTGGTAGGTCTAATAAAACCCCAAAAAAACTACAATCTCCATCAGATGAACAGAATCTGAAAGTCGTGTCCTTAAGAACAAGTTGTGGAATGACCTGGACCTCAACGTTATTGAAGCGGTGTGAGATTATTTATTACAAAACAAAAGGCAGCCAACATCCAAAAAGAGCTTTGAATGTCCTTCAGAAAGCATGGAGAACTATTCCTGGAGGCCACTTGAAGAAATTACAAGAAAGCTTACTTAAGAGAGTTCCGGCTGTGTTGAGGAATAACAGTGGTCATACCAAATACTGATTTTTTTTTCAAGCTTGTTTGATTGTACAAAGTCTGTTTTTACCTTAGATACTACATTTGTATTTATGTTTGCACATTTAGAAATCCAGTATCGAGGGTAAAAACAGACTTTTGTACAATCAAAGCAATTCAAACTGAAGTCAGCGAGTCAGTCACACCAGGAATAAGCACTGTATAATGATACCTTCTTCCACTGTTTTAATGTAATAGGGTCTGGCAAAATTAGCCAAGACTGTCCATATTTAGTTCTTACATTTTCTTTTTTTTCTTTCAGGGCTCTACCCCTCCCATGACAGTATTCAAAGGAAACAAGCGGCCATACCAGAAGGACTGTGTGCTCATCATTAACCACGACACTGGGGAGTTTGTACTGGAGAAACTGAGCAGCAGCATCCAGGTCAAGAAAACTAGGTGAGATATCAGTGATTACAAAATTAAGGTTATTGAAGTGGGAAGTTCAGGCTGGCTTCTATGTTACTCTTAAATAAATCCAGGTGAAATCACATCTGTTGTGTGTGTGTTTTACAGGGCAGAAGGCAGCAGTAAGATCCAGGCCCGGATTGAGCAGCAGTCGCTTCGGTCCAGCCAGCCCACCTCTCAGTTTAGGGCCCCCACTAAACCCGGGGCTGGGATCAAAACCTCTCCTTCCCCATCTAAGGACAACCCCTCCCCAGAGCCTCAGCTCGATGACATCAAGAGAGGTAAGGAAGGTGATACACGGCCACAGCTCATAATAGAAGAGATGGTTTTCCTGACATAACTATAGTTTATGATTAACATCACAAATAACATATTCTATATTAAACATATGCTACGTGACACACTTAAGTATCACATAGTTCTAAATAAATGTAAGGACATTACAGTTTGTTATAAACAATCTTTCAGTAAATGCTGAATGTCTTTGTGTTAACTGTAGCGATTCTCTGCTGTTCTTAACAGAGCTGCGAGCAGAGGTGGAGGTGATAGAGCAGATGAGCAGCAGCGGCAGCAGCAGCTCCTCCGACTCGGGCAGCGCCTCAGGGAGCGGCGATGACAGCAGCAGCAGCGACGGAGAGCTCGAGACCCCCCGACCCCTCAGCCAGACGTCACCCAGCCGCCACCCCATGGCCAACGGAGGACCTGACCGGCAGCAGGGGAACAACCAGCTCATGAACACACTCCGTGAGTACCTTTGGGTTATACTTAGACTTGGTCAGGTCAAGAGATGGAATTTATACATGCGTGCATTCGTTTTCTGTGCTGCTGCTAATCTTGCTCATTCACTGCCAGTGACTCTGTGCTACCACACTGCATTTTTGGTATTATGGTCATTTATCTTCTGCTCCCCACAGGAAATGACCTTCAGCTCAGCGAGTCAGGCAGTGACAGCGATGACGACTGAGCTCTGCTGGTCAGTCTCCCTGTCCACACTCCTCCTCCTTTCTGCCTGGTTGACTTGTTTCTTTGCTGTGATAGCTGACCCCAGCTGTGTAGGTTGGTTTGACTACATATATTTTTTTTAATTTGCTTTAGTATATCCTGAAAGCTGGCCAGCCTGGAACTTAAGAGTGTATTTTTTATTAGATGTATATCTTTTTTTGTATAGCAAAACTGGAGACAAAGAGAAAAATTCTTCAGAGGTTTGGAAGATTATATATTAGAGTGCACATACATATTTTCTGTACTTAGAGCAGCTAGTTTTATTTACTTGTATCATTAATATATTTTTTTTTCAGTTTTGTGTATGGTTTGGCAAGCAAGATTTTCTGTAGCTGTGCGATCATCGCTGTAACATTTGTTTTTTGTTTTCATTTTGCTAAGAATACAAAAATAGCAGAATTGCACAGATTATCTGCAAATAGCAACAAAGCAAAGAAAACAAATGCCGCAGGTATTTTGTCATCCACTAAGTTTTTGAGGTCATTGTGGAACATGATGCAGAATCGGTATCAGTTGCTGATGCTAACTTTAGTTTGCTGTTTGCTGGTCATTTTTTTTTAAGTAGCAACACTACACTCACTAGATGTCACCTTTTAGCAGGTTGAGATTGTGGTTTGCTTATCTACGCTCATGGAAAATTAACAGGGCAACATGCTGCATGTTGTTTTAAAGCTCCAATTAGTTTGTTTTATGTCCACAAGGGGGCAGAAAAGAGTCAACAACGAGCAGAAACTCAGATTGCTGGTATGAATAACATGTAAGTAAGCTATAGAATGTAAGTCTAGTGTTGTAGCTCTCTTTTGAATTCAACTGCCACCCCCCCAAAAATGTCTAACTAATTAGCTGCTCAACTTTCCTCACCAGCTGCGTTTTACTTCCACTGTCTACTCTGTGGTGCCAGACACACAAGCTTTTATTTTTCTAAGCTTATTTATATGAAACAGTAGTTACAAACGCACGTGTTTGCTTTTTTTTCTGATGGTCAGAGGAAAATGCAGACTTTAATCCTCCAGTCGGTCTGTGAGGCCATAACTGACAAGTTAATCATATTTGAAAGGAGACAGGTGCATCGGGGTTGGCTTCTGCAAAATTTCTGTCAAGATTAAAATACTGAAATAAAATCAAAGAACCAAATTAAAGGGGGAAACTAATTTGCCCCAGAAGCATGCAATGTGTTAATCATCACTTTCAAGTTTGTTGTATCAGCTATGTATCATTTGCAAACAGAGAACATTATTTTTTTGCTCCAGTATTTTCATATAAAACCTATACCATTGTACCATTCCACGCCTTAAAGCATGCTAGCTTGGAAAAAATAAGTGAATGTGTCATTTTCTGAAAATGCCAAAGAGTTGAAATGCCCCTCGTCATGTGCAAGATGTACAGGAATGTTCACAGTGTAACGCCTTTTCCATGCATTTACTGCAGCTCTGAAATGTTTCCAGGCATCGCCTGCAGTGGTTGTATGTGACAATGAAAATCTCTGTCGGTCAAACCACAAGTTAAACAGACTTTAACTGGTCAGATCCCTGTTGCACTGTGGTTGTGTGTGCATAGAGCTGGTAATATTAATTTTCTATCATGCTTCCTGCACCCTCTGAACAGGTGCCACCCATTGTATAAACTAAACATAGTGTTTCCAGTAGTTAGAACACAAACAGATCTCTTACTGTGTCCTAAATGTGTGAAAATCACTTAACGACACCAGTGTGTAATTGTACTTTAAATTTTTTTCTGTAGTTTATGTGTAATTGTGATTTGTATCAGTGATTTTCTTCCAATTTCTGCTAGAGACTGTGAAGATCCTGTTTGTGATTATGAATGCAGTATAACAAGCCACAGTGTAGAGAAAACCGAGGAGTTTTATTACAGAATGATTAGACTTAAAGGTCACAGTATTTGTTGTTAAAGAAATTTTGACGAATGCAAAATTTTAGGATGAAACGCCAGATGATTGTCATTTTTGAAACTGGTAACAAGTTTTGGGTCATATTTAAAGGAAATTTCCATCAAAATAATTAAATAGTTACTCTAAGATTAACATTAGATGTACTTTATTATAATTAGTGTTAAATTTGAGATTGTAAGGGTCTATTTTAATCAATACAGCTGTCTGCAGAGACCCGCTTTATGTGACCCAAAGCGTCTTTTTAGGTCTATTTTCTATTTTTTAAGCCTATTTTCTTCTGTTTAATGCTTGAAACCACAGTAATGTGTGTGGCCCATATACCATACTGTGGTTCAGGACCGAGGCTTTGACATGCTACTTTTTCAAAACCTTTTTGTGTGACTGCATTCATTTGCAGAAGAAGAAACAAGTGTATTCAAATAATCCAGCTGCCCCTTACGTACACATCACTCTGTACAGACGGCTTAAAACTGAACTTACATTTACTTAAAAACCACATTTAATATAAGGAACAATTACAGGGATTTTCTGAATCCCATGTACACGCATACAGATGCTGTTAAGCCTCTTCTCAGGACTGTGTGGGAGTGGATGGACCATGCTCCATCCACTCCAGCCACCACACTCACATTTTGCACCTTTTAATGTTGAACAAACTTTGAAACAGCTGACCTCATGTAATTCCCAGCATAGCACTATCCCATATACAACCTCAGCAGTACAAGGCTTGCAAACTGAAAACATCAACAAGGAGTAGAAAACGCGTGTAACTGGCATCCCAGTACGTGCATCATTTATTCAAAAAGATGTGTCAGCTAACAAAAGAGAGTAAATTTGCTCTAGTTTTCTGCTATCCTGTACTCCTGAAATGAGAGATTTTACGAGTGGATGTGCAGCATCAACATTTTGATGTTTGACATTGACTCATAGCTACGTTCATTTTATGGGCAGTGTTCTAAACTGAAGCTAGTCTTTTCTTTTTAACTCACATAACAAAGCAGACATGATTGTGAGTTATAAGACTGTCATACTGTGCAGTACTAGAAAGAGTTACAGTAGCAGGTGAAATGTAAGTATTTCTTCTTGAACAGGGGGGAAAATTCACTGTCTTCCATGTGTCAGTGTTTTGTTTCTCCACCTGGGCCAGACTGCAGTCATTTTTTTTTTCTGCTTTTGAACATTGCTTGAAGTGAAAGAGGGTGGCGAATTGTCAAAGCGAGTGAAACCACTGAAACAGGTGGACACACGTCTAATCCCCTAAAACCTGTACAACCCTGGAGACTCAGTTTGCTGTTGAATGAACTCTAATGTATTTGGTGCTTTTAGTCCTTATGTTTTATTTTAGAGATGTGTTCATGTGAAATATGTTTGTATAAATTTGAAGTGTATTAAAGCTGTGCAAATGTATTTAAAATAGTTTTACATCTTTTTTTTTTTTTCTTTCAAGATTTGTGTCTTTTATCTTTAGTGGAGATAAATCTAAGGAGCCACAGATAAACATCCAAGTATGAAATCAGCTTTACTTCATTTTTTTTAAACACTGGCTTCTTTTGGGAATTGAACTAGCAGCCGTAATCTCGATTTTTCTCCAGCACTACATAGAGGAAGGACGACAGTCAAAAATGAACTTCGAGAAAAGATTATATTGCTGGTCTTAAATAATTATCGTCAAGTGAAACATATGCTTACACGAACACCTTCAGTTTACTAACCACTACAACCTGTACACTGAGCATAATACAATACAGTACTTAATCCCTGCGATGGTGCAACAGCTGAGTCACATTTGGGCATTTCTCTTCAAACAGTAACAAAAAATACACAACAAATACATAAATAGCTTTTGTTTCCCTTTAAATCATTTATAACACAATTATATTCATGATTCTGGCTCTTGCTACAACATTTCATTTGACTGATATATAAATTAACATCAACAACAAATAATAGCAATAATATTAATAATTAGAACAATAATTATATAAAAGCTTGTCTGTCTTTCATATAAATCTGGCTAGCTTACAGTATGAAATGATGGAATAGAGATGATAAGTTCAGTTTTGATATGATGAATCCGAGTTTCTCTTTGACTTTGAATCTCACTATTCCAAATGCAGATGCTCTGTTGTTCACTTTAATGTGTTTGCGAGAGAAACTCAGTCGCCATGTTGGCTCTAAGAGGAGTCCGCTGGCCCCAGACTGTTCCCTGAGGGTCCATGGCAACATGCCGTAGTTCCTGTAATTCGTGGGTTGTAAAATCTCCAAATGCAACTTAAGTTGTCGCTTGAGATTTTAGTTTTTATTCTCCAAAACTGTAATTGGTGGCGACTGGTGTAGTAACAGTGTGACAAAGAGGCGAGAGGAAGTCAGAAATCGAACGCTCCGTGATCAGATGATCATCTGAGTTTCCCTTCAGTCCGTCACCATTGTTTGGATCGCTGGCATCTAAGTCACGACAGCGTACTTCCTTGTGAAGTTATGGACCCTGAGTACCTTGTTGCATCTTATCTGTCAACTTGAGACCCGTTAGTGTCTTCCCAAACTCTGCTTTGCTAGTTTGGACCCTTAGTTTTAGTTCAGATGACCCTCCCTTCAGTCCCCTTCCCCCAGCTCATAGGGGTCACCGTCCAGGGCATGCTGTGGGTTTGATGCACCGTCCCTGGAACATCACCAGGTTGGCGGGGCAGTGGCAGCCGGCCACGCACGGCTTACGGCACGGTCCGATCTCATTCCAGTTGTCACAGGTTTTGGTGCAGCCTGGACCACAGGTGTCGTACACTGCATCGTGTTTACACTGGGTGGCTGATGAGAGGAAGAAAAGTTAGAAAGAGGGGAAAAAGTTAGGACTTGATTATGTCAATGTGAGCAGATTCTCAGGAGCTTCTCATTGGAATTAGCTGTTTCTCATGCACTCATACCAAACCCAATGCATACTGTTCATTTTATCAAGGTTGAACGATAATATCATGCAAAAGAGGGAATTTAAGCATCCATAAGGTAAATCCTTTTCTACTTCTCTAAAAGGGAGTACTATGAACTGGAATGGCAGCTGCAGTAAGTGTCAGGTTTGCTCAGAAGTGAGCAGAATTTTCTTTAAACAAAAAACAAAAAGCCAAATCTGGTGTCATTAAGACTGGCTCTAATAGTCAAGAGCACCTCTCAGAATGCTCTGCGATTTATGAGTGTTGCCACTCACCCATACAAGCAGCTTCGGGTTTCCAAAGGACGGGCACACCTTCCCTCTCACAGGCTCTGCTGTAGGCGATGAAGGTCTCGCAGTAACAGTTTTTATGGACTGGACACTCACACATGTCCGTCACACACGACCTAAAGAGGGCAGAATTTGGTTTTGTTTAAGATTAAGTTCCCGTAATGAAAAAAGATTTTACCGAAAGCCTCATACAAGTATGGTTATGGTAGGACAGAGAAATGGATACGTGTGACAAGCTACAGTGTTTGGCACTTTAACAATTAAGTTGTCACTTGAGATTTCTCCTCACCTGTAAAAAGACCCGAAGTCCACCACACTGTGGCACTTACTAAAAAGCCACGATTTTATCTTCTGGCACTCCCGGTGAGCCCTGAACTTGACTTTAACGCTGCCGGGGCACAGGAATGAAGTTGGCCTGCGAGGCGGGTGATGTTTGGTGCAAACCTCATTTCCCTCGACCCTCCATGACTCTGCGAACTCGTCCACGTCAAACTTGAACTGCCCGTCACCGCCTATGGTATCGTCACGCTTGTGGCCATTGTAGTTGCCGCAAAGGCCGCAGAGGCGCCCACGCAGATGAGGAGCAGCTACAACCTCCACAAAACTGTCACCATCCCATGTGATCTCCAGACCTGCAGAAAAAGGTGGAGGTTAGAAACAAAATCTTTATTATTTGTAACCATCTCTTGTAAAAGAATGATTTCAAATTATCAACTAATTTTTCAGATATGTGGTTTTCATCTGCAAAGTTTGTGCTGTTATTCTTAAAGCTGCTTTAATTTTGGACAAAAAATTCATAATAACCTTTCTGCATATTTTATTTGGGTGGCATGAGAGGGCAGAAGACTCCTGCGCTTCTGCTGATGCTTAACAGAAGGCCACACACAGGTACAGTCAGACCAAATCAGGTGAAAGGTCCACACAGAATGTTAAATAGACGATCATACATGGAAAACCAGGCTCCACTCACTGAGCCATGCCATATTTTATCAAGAACTCTCCAATGATTAATTCACCTTCAGCTGAGACCACAAATAGAGGTCAATATTTGCTGATTTAAAAACTTGGATCAGAAAGACGTATACTGACCTGCAATGGTGGTGAGTTTGAGCAGGTATCCATCCAGGTCTACATGCACCCCAGGACCATGGTAGGGCAGGGCGATGCGAGTACCATTCTTCCGTACCGTTAAGTGCTGGTGCAGGCTGAGGATCAAACTACCCAGCTTCACCTCGACAGACTGAGTCCAGGAGAAGGAGCGAGTCCTCCGGGCGTGATTCTTCACCAACACCTGAAATCAAAGTAATGAGATTAAAAGCCATTAAAACAGGACAACTCAGGATCTATTGAGGTCTCAGAGGTCCTGATGTCTTTATAAAATTTCAGCTGCTTTTGGTTTTTAATGTGTGAAAAAAGTCAGCAGAGAGGTCAGCAGAGATGAGCAGTTTCCCAATTTTTTCATCCCATTCTGAGTACACATTTTATCAAATCCTAGTGTATTCTAAATTCCATCAATAACATACTATAATACAGCTTAACCCGGCCTAACTTTCAGGTATTTCACTCCTTTTGAAAATTATATTTGACCAGTGATGGTGAAAGAAAACCATCAAGTTCCATCATTGTACTGTAACATTTTGACTGTATTTATTTTTTTTGTTGTAAGTTGGTAAGATAAATGAATAATTGAATAATAGGACATCCAGCATGCACATCAACATAACAAATATAAAATAAAGATTAATACGCTCTGTAATAAGGCCTGCGGCCTGAAAAGTACAGCATGCTTATGATATAAGATGGGGAAATATGGTTTGTTTTCCTCCAGCATTAC
This sequence comes from Pundamilia nyererei, assembly GCF_000239375.1. Lineage (NCBI taxonomy): Eukaryota > Metazoa > Chordata > Actinopteri > Cichliformes > Cichlidae > Pundamilia > Pundamilia nyererei. The sequence goes on from NW_005187491.1 coordinate 514,122, forward strand.
CATGAAATTGCACACTACTTAAAATTACCAACCCAATATCTAAATTTACTTACAATATAATTATTTATTTGTTTCCTGTATATACACTCAAATTCCATTTAATTACAGAGGAAGTATGCCCTCAGTTGTGGGCTATATTATGAAGTGATACCCTTCCATTTTACCGTGAAGCTCGAGTCTGGGCTGTTGAGGTTGATGTTATTCCCAGGCCCTCCAGAGGGAATGCTACCACAATCACGAGTCAGAACATACTGACAAGTTCCCTGAAAGTTAAAGGTCCTGCCGTCAAAGGTGTTGTAGTGAGGGTCGCCAAAGACTGTACACACGCCTGGCTCTGAAGTAGGACAAAGAAAAAGAAAGCTCTTGATATGTTTAACCAAAAATATAGAAAGAAGTCAAAGAAAGCAAATGCCTTTTTTAACCTCAGTGACCTAAAACATGAACTTTGGAACAGCAGTAGGTCCCTGGACAGCAAGAGGCAACCCAAAGTTAAGCACTTTATAAAAAAGGATACATTTTGAAATCTGACAGCTAACAGCGGAAAAATAATTTACGATAAATGCTGAAATATGTGGCACTAATGTGACTCACTGTGGTAATACATCTGCCTGACCAGCTAAATCTAAACTCTATATTATACACAAGTGGGGTTTATGGAGTATTTGTAGTCCTGAAATAGAACATTTTGGGGGATTTTTTTGCTGCAGTTTGAAGCCAAAAGCTAAAGTAAAACGACCCAAAGGGTAAACCACAGTCTGGACTGAAGTTCACGGGGAATACTCAAGTGAACTGCAGAGGCCAGAATGAGATTTTATTTTTTATTGCTCATAAAAAGAACAATTCATAGGTTCTGACGTATAATTAGCTTTCTAAACATTCAGTATCAATAGCTCTGATTCTTGTGCAGCCACAAACAAAATATATATATATAAATATATTTGAGATATTTTAAGACTTTGATGGGCTCAAATTAAAGGGCTTCCCTAGATATATAGATTAGAAGACACTGCAGTGAGAATCCCACAAATCACTGTGTGGAGGGTGGAGAAGGACTTACTCACTTTCAGTGCAAACTGGGCAGCAGCCAGTTCTGTTCAGGATTTTATTCTGCAAGAGAACAGACACAGAAACACTGGATTAGATAACTGACAGAGGAATTAAGGGAAGATGACAAGAAGCCTGAATGTGGCAAGGAAACTTGTTTTGACAGAATGTGGAGCAGTGTCACGAGCAAAGCATAGACACATGGAATAAAAACCTAAAAGAAAATTACAATAAGAAAAAACTGTTATGCTTCTGACTAGCTTTGCAGTTTACAAATTTCAACCGAACTGTACACGAATCAGAATGTCCAGGAAAAAAGTTTCTCTTTTGATAAATATTTCTAAAAACCATTAACTTTTTTGCCCTTGTTAAACTTTCTTCTACTGATCACAGATCACTAAGTCAGATTATTCCTAGTTTTCTGTATTTGGGAGAAAAAGAAGATCAGAGTTTTGTAAATGCAAGAAAACTAACAAAGTAAAGTAAAAATATATAAAAACAGTAAAATAAAACAGAATCTGAATCAGAATACTTTATTAATCCCAAAGGAAATTGTAGGTTACAGCAGGCAGGATGCTAATGGCGCACGCGCAAAGGAACCTTCTGACCAAACTTTACACAAACATCACATTGGGAAGAAAAATAGTAGTTGGAGTTGATTCCTGATGGACCCCTGTTATTGAACGTAGGTCTGCCACATAAAATACAGTATTATAATGTATGACTTAGAATATGATGACCATTACTAATAATCTCTCATAATATTTTAACTTGTTCTTTTTCCTCTAATTTAAAGTCTTGTTTCCACACAGTTGAGAACCAAGTACTGGTGGTCAAACGATATATATTTCCCATTTTTGTTGGTAGAGATTATCAACAGTTCTAATTTTGTGCTGTCATTCAAGCAGAGGTAACAGAAGTTACATGAAAGATGGCGATACAGGAAAAGTTCACGTTTTGACAAGTTCACAGCAACACCAGGAAGGTTTCAGAGACACGCATACTCCAACTTCAACTGCTGAACTTTGTCTGTGTAACAGGACCCTCTGTGCGTGTGTGTGTGTGTGTGTGTGTGTTCGCTGTATGTTTCAACTTCCATCAAAAGTGCAGATCAGAGGGCTCTTTCACACACCTAGTTTTTTTTGCCTCAGGGAAGCCCTTTTTTCACACGCACGCGCGCGCACACACACACGCACACACACACATGTAATTCTATCTTTGTGAGGACCTTCGCTGATACAATGCCTTCCTTGCCCCTTAAAACTACCTTAACCAGCCTAACTAAATGTTTTAACCCCAGCCCCTACCCCTGTTAACCACCCTTTGAGTCTAGACTAACCAAATACCCTCCCTTTTGAAAAATGACTCCTCTCCCAAGGTCTAAAACTGGAACCAGTCCTCACAAATAGACATATAAACGTATACGCAGTCTTTTTCCCCTGTCTTCCAGACATACACAAACACACACACACACCACTCATCTGTCATCTCATAAAGAAGTTCTCTGTACCCTCAATGCAGACTCCAGAGTCCTAACCTCGGCACAAAGGGCACTCTCTCTCTTTGAAGAGGGCTGCCTTTTGACAGACTGATGACACAAACAAGGACACGCACACACACACTCATTCAGGCACACACAGTGTCAGAGATTGGTTTTCAGGGGCCTAAATATAGGGAACCTCTTCTTTGCTGTCACTCAAATGCCACACAGACAAAAGGCTGTTCGGAGACACACTGTCTCCAAATGGGACCCACACGCTCTGCCGACCTGCTGCTGACCGCAGGATGATGGCATGGGAAAGAGTATGCGTGAGGTATGTGTGTGTGTTTTGAAGGTAATGTGGACTGTAATGACCTCTGTGAGAGTGATAAGCCACACTAGATTACATTTACTAATATCTTTTCATATCAAGAATAGTGCAAATGTCAGATTTTTCATTGTTATTAAACTGTGGGACAGATTGTTTAAAACACCTGCCTACAAATCAAACCTGACTTTGTATTTTCATAAGAGAAACATTTTCATAAGAGAAACATTGCAACAATTTTATTGCAATCAGAATTTAATAAATCCACAAATTATGCTTAATATCAACATATTTTTACAAGAAATGATGTTTACTTTATGTAAAGAGCAGAAAAGTCAACCCAGGGGGTTAGCGGTAACCTCTCCACTGGTCCTGAAGTGTCCGATTTCACTCACTGATATCAACCTCACAATGCAGCACATACGTGTTATCCGATATCGTGCTATATATTCCCCACTGAAAATCAGTTTACATCCTTTTGCATTCCTTTACATACAACTACATGCATCTGGGTAACTTTTTCCTGTGTCACTTCTTTCATGTTGTTTTTTCTTATACAGCTCTCAAAAAGTGATGTCACATACTGTCTCCATGTTGTGTCAATGCTCTAAAAAGTGCATTAATATGTTAAGAATAGAGACTTTAACTGTATATAAAAGACAGCCACTGTGAAATCACTTACTAGTTAGGAAAGTGCCGGATTTAACCCATTAAAACCGACTGGAGCATCTGTGCTCCCATAGGTTTTAGGTTAAACTTTTACGTCAAACTACCATAACTCTTACACCATTTGTGCAACCACAAAATTTCAGTGGTTTCTGAAAGCAGAAACTGTTATTTTCAGTGATATAAAGGTCATTACAGTAATCCCAAGCAAGGCCCACATTCAGTACTTAGCAAATAACACAGAAAACAGGAAAAAGAAAAAAAAAACCCAAAAAAGAACCCCAAAAGATCAAAAGAAAACAGATAAAAAGTTCTGTTTTCTGTTGAGCTCTTTCTCCCCTCACTCTCTCTTCTCTCAACCAACCTTCGTCTTTGCGGGGCAGTACTTGAGAAAATCGCCGAGTCTGTGCTTTCAGGAAGTTTTGGAATTCTTTCAATTGAGCATGAGGTTAAGGAGTTACGGGAGTTACAGATGTTTTAAAAAAAAAAAAACGCTGTAAAACACCTGTCTGACGCCAGCGATGGAAACAGAAATACAATACACATTCATATGGCAGCAACTTGCCAATCTCCCTCTGTGGTTTCCTTTTTTTCTCCTTTTTTGATGAGTATGTCATCAAAACATCTACATTATTTTGCAATCAGTAAGACTAGAAACTTGTGACTGAGACCATAGAGGAATCACAAAAGTGTTTACTAGGATCACAGATCAAGGAAGCAGGAGGGTCATTTTCTTACAAACATTTCAACAATCTGGCTTTTTTTTTTAGCAACCAGAAAAGTCGCCCCCTGCAGGCCACTAAAAAGAATGGCTGCTGCATTCACTGCACTTTTTCAACATTGAAGCTACAGTCCTTAAAAAACTATTTGCCCTCTTCCACATTTAAAGTGACTTATAAAACTGCTTTTTCTCTGGAGACAAAACTGAATGTGGACCACCAATGGCACTGTGCCTGTTCTGACCGCAAACAACAGGTGAGGGCTCGTTGTAACCACTGGAAGCGTGTGAACTTAGACCAACATTGACACCGGCTTTGACTGCGTGACGGCCACCGGCATGCCAGGAATCCACTCCATCACGAAACGCACGACAGATAACCTCAAAGCGACCTCTGCAACAGGTGAACGCACCATAGACCCTTCTCTTGCCAGCAGTTCCCCGAGTTCCCAGCTAATGCCACATTTCAGCTGTGTTACAGTGCACTAATTGAGACCTCTTTATGCAACAGGCTGTGTTACTCTTTGATATACCCTTATAGTTATTTTGCTTATTTCTTGCATATGTCATGTAAAAAAGAGGATACATTTTTACATGACATGTTCAATGTTTTGATTCAAGCTGATACTCTACACCTGCATTTTTAGGTGAACCTGTTGAAATTGAGAGTCGGTTATGGCAGCACTGCCGATAAATCTTGACAGTATTGTCATTTTGAGGCGTTACGCATGTGAAATGAGAATCATGAAGTTAGTCATGGGCTGTAAAGTATGAGTGTGAGACAGGTCAGATGGAGAAAAGGAAAGCAGATAAAGTGGAGTGACAAAGACAGGGTTATTGTAGGTTAAACCACCAGGGGTATGAGGTATTTTTGTTTGTGCCACCAAATCTCCACCCACCCCATCACCTTTGGATGACTGACTGCTCCCAGCCTTCACTAGAGATTGCAGTGTTTTTTGCAAACATTATAGTCCAAGAAATTAAAAAGACAAATACACAGTCGAAAAGCAGCTAGGGTAACATAACAGCACATAACACACCGCTATAAATAAATGTAATCCATTGATCAACTGGTGTCACTCACCGAGGGGCAGCTGGTGATTGGTACACACTGTTTGGGCTGACACTCAATGCTGCCTTTAACGCAAGTACAGAGAGTACAGTTAACTGATGACCACATGTCTCCTTCCTGCAAAGGAAAAAAGACACAATAGGGTTAGAACAACATCCATCAAGACGTAAAGGCACTTATCATTCCAACAATACCCAAGAATACAGCTACGTATTATCTATACGTTCATCCTTTGCTGTTGTAGTCTTTCTGATCACTCAGAGTGCTTTAAGCCACTACTTTACCAATTCTTGCACATGGAACTTTAGTCACATTTTAGCTACCATGCATTCACACCTACAGCCTCTATAGAATCACCAATGTATCTAACGTGCATGTCTTCAGAGCTGTGAGAAGTCTGAGTATGCAGAGGAGGGTCACACAGGAAACATGCTCCACACAGAAAGGTCTCAGCAACCAAAAAGATTTTAACAAGGAGGCAACAGAGCTAACCGTTACCATCATCCCACTCCATAATCCACCCATCCATCCATCCATCCATACATCCATCCATCCATCCATCCTGCTCTTACCCTGTAGATCTTGTTCCGGACTCTGCAGTACTTCACCTCCTCCACCTTTACATAGGACAGACACTCCTCACAGCAGTGGCTGCCTTGGCAAGTTCCCTGCCGCGAGCAGCGTTTCTTGCACACTACAGTGGAATTCTAGAAAGATTATTTGAATTAGGATTTTTTTAAATTTACTAACTGACCATTGCTTTGTTTAATGAAGCCTTTGCTATTCAGGCTGATACCTGGCAGGTGCAGGTGGTACAGTTGTCGTGTATAAAGGAGGTGCCATTGTCATAGACCTGACTGTAGAACAGACAGCTTCCCAAAGAGAGATCGAACACCTTCCTCTGACCTGGAGGAAAGACAGAGTCATGTAGAGAAAAATGGGGATTAAAAACGGAATTGATTTGGTTGTATCTAAATAAAATTCTGACTGCTTCAGACATCCATGAGTGCAAAACAAAAAAATTCCCCTGCAAGATATGACTAAAGTTATGAAATTAAAATTAATGGAGGCTGAGGATAAAAAAGATATTTAGGGTTATTAGGAGCAGCATTAACCCCTTCTCTAAGGAGATTACATGTTTCATTGCCTATCTATGCTTCTGGCCACAGCTGTGTAATGTCTGCCACCTCATTTTAACAGGAGTTATGTTTTGTGGTGTTGCCCATCATTATGATCCCCATCATTGAATTTCCCAGTCTTTACCGACACATCTGGGACAACACTGTCCAGGCGGGGTGTGGGTGAGCTGAGAGGGGCAAGAAAGGATGGGACACACCTCCCTTGTGCAGAGAGTTCGGGCTCCCTGAAACAAAAACAGAATAACAGCAGCAGTATTAACCTTTGAATGAAACTTTCCTAGGAAGGTGATTTGTTTAATTTTGTTGTCAATCTTTCAGTGTTTCATGCATCAGCAGAAAAGGGGGTGTGTGGTTGAATATGTGACTTCATATTACCTTTGCAAACTACGGTACTCACATCTGACTTGTGAAATACGCTTAGATATTTGGTACAAAGCCTTCATCAGTGTAAAGTCTGGATATTTTGGTTCAGTTTTATTAGCACAAGAGCCGAGTTAGTACACAGCTAATGTTTGAACGTAGTTACCCGCAGAATCAATAACTGGTTTTCTGTCCCTGAATTCTTTTCACAGAGGCCAATAACAATTAGACAACAACAACAACAAATAGATAACTGTCTTTAGCCCCCATAAAATAAGACTTCATACACCGCCATATTTCTCTACTTGATGGCTACAAAGGTACATTTTAAAACCCAGAAAATCCATCCATCTTCTTAACATTTGTCCAGTTCAGTGTCACAGGTGGTCTGGAGGCTAACCCAGAGTGTGACAGGATATCACAGGACAAAGTAAATTCAGTGTAGTTATATTTATGTTGACAATTGGTTATTCATATTATTTTTTTAATTAAGACAAAACAGAAAATTTAACAGATCGATTAGTAACAGCATGCTGATTTCTATTTGGGAAACACCTCTGTATGTGTGTACATGTGTTAAAAGCTTACAGGTTCTCAAACTAGGTGTCAGCACATTAATGCTTTAATGTGTTTATGGACAAACCTGTAGGGTTTGTTTATCTAAGGTGTGCGTGTGTGTGTGTGTGTGTGTGTGTGTGTGTGTGTGTGT
>NW_005187491.1:521666-535250 GCF_000239375.1 Pundamilia nyererei
AGAGAGAGAGAGAGAGAGAGAGTGAGAGAGAGCAAAGAAGTTATGGGGGAAAAACCAAGGAAAGGGATGTTGTTCCAACCAAAAATTTGTGACTCCCAGGAGAGTCCAACACTAACCAACTGGTGGGACAGAGCCCCTGCTTTGCTCAGAGGGGGGTGTAAGTAGAGGGTATGTGTACTCACAGTGCAGGTACACTTGATGCAAGGTTTCCCTTCTGGACTGAACTCCTGATTCTCTTTATACAGACGACCCTCAAAGATACAACCTGCAGGGAAATACGTTACACCAAACAAATTATTTTTTAATCCACTCATGTTCACACAAATCTTTTGCCTCTTCACCTGAAGCTTTTATTACTGCACTTTTAAAGTGATTTAAATATAGACAACAGCCACAGACACAGATCCTTCTACCAGCAGAAGAAATACACATTAAGTCAGAATTCAAAAAACTGCAGTGCAAGTATGTTGACTGTTTGCGCACATTGGCAAGTCCAAAAATGTTACTCCCAATTTCAACATAAGTGGAATTTGTCATATCTCATAAATAAATAAAAACTCTATTATGAAATAAGATAAAAGATCCTGTTTCATCAACTCTAATCTTTTTCTCTCCCATTCTTCAGGTCAAATAAAATGTAGTTCAAAATCACAACAAACTGCACGATGTTCCTCTTCTTTTTTGACCAGAGAGCTAAGAGAAATTCATAACTATTGTTTACATTTTCCTCATCAACTACAGGAAGCTTTGGGCTTAATGCTAGTTAATACATTTCCAGAAAGAGAAAGAAAAAGAGACAAAGAGATATGACATAAATGTAGCGCCCCTGGCTTCGACCTTCTGAAATTGCTGAGCACATCCTGAATTTGTTTTACTTTATCTTAACTATTAAGCTTGTTATCAGTTCCTGTTTAATATCTATAAATATTTCATTTCTGGGTTTCCTTTCAGCCAAACGGCCGCCTCTCCCTGAGCCTGGTTCTGCCGGAGGTTTCTTCCTGTTAAACAGGAGTTTTTCCTTCCCACTGTCACCAAAGTGCTTGTTCATAGGGGGTCATATGATTGTTGGGTTTATCTCTGTATGTATTATTGTGGGGTCTACCTTACAATATAAAGTGCTTTGAGGTGACTGTTGTTTTGATTTGGTGCTGTATAAATTAAATTGAATTTAACTGAATTAAATTAAACCTTAACTCCACTAATGTGGATATAAAGAAAATGAATAAACAGAATCTATGCATGTACAGTAGAAATAAAACTGAACCCCCAAATGTTTCCAGGCTACACTTGTGTTAAAATTCATACTCACCGGGGCAGGTGGGGCAGCACTTCTTTGGGTGGTTTTTGGAGTTTTTGCAGTGGATGACACACTGAACTTCTGCTTCAGTGATGACACCTTCCTGTCACAACCAAGTGAAAAATATTTTCTTCAGTTTGTGCATCTTTATAAGTAACATGTTACTTTAAAAAAAAAAAAAAAAAATAAGTAACATGTTAATGCTACTTTAAAGCTTATTGTTCCACCATATTGCCTTCCTTTTCTTGCTATACATATATCTTTCCTCTGCTTCTGCTTCCTCTATTTGATTCTGTTCCTCCTCACTATGTTTTTCCTACTTACCTGAATTCCTTCTGTCCAGTGCTGCCTGTTCCTTTTTTTATCCATACCTCTTTTGAGCAGTTTTCCAGACCTGTTCGTGCTTACTCCACATTTCTTCTTAATCTTTCTGGCTTATTTCCTTTCTTCCATCCCTCAGTTCTCATACTTGTTTTGTTTTCTTCCATGACTACTCACTTTCTTTCCTTCAGTGTCTTTGTTTACTTCCCTGCCTTTTCCTTTTCCCAACCCTTTTCCTTTTTTTCCCATCCTTCACTCTTCTAGCATTATGCCTTCTTGCTAACAACATGTCTGTGTGTTTTTCACATCTGATTTGGGATCAGTGCTTTCAACTCGAAGCCCGAGCTTTGCTTCCATTACCTCTCATCTGCTAACAGTGCAGCTTGGTCAGTCAGCGCATATACACACCTGACAACGTCTTGTTATGCAGGGTTTCGTGGAGGTGGTCCAGGATACTGAACTGTTATAGGAGCATCCATCTAACGTACAACCTGGGAGAGAAAAATATAACCTTAACTTGCAAGACAAGGGAGAAGCTGGGGAACAGGAACAATGTCAAGAGCTCAGTTGCTCTAATTGTGTTTCAAGTAGTTTCTAAATTTCAAGGATGTGTAATTTCTAAAATACCTACAACTTCAGACGCATTTCACTTGTAGCTTGTGGCCGAGAAGACGGCATGGAGAAGCCAAAGTCATTTTATGGCAAATGACCAAACTTTTTTCCAATTTGTTATTTTGACAAAGAGAATTTAAGACTGCCATCCTTCAGATAGTAAAGATAACTTTTTTAATCTCCCAGAATGTTGGTCCCAGTGTAGAAATGCAAACTATCCATGCAAATGACCTACTGGAGGAACATTCACTTTCCTGCCAATGTTTCTGTGAATTCATTTTTTGGGAAACAGAAAGCATACATTTTCAATTTCTGCAAATGCTTTAATTTTTCTGCCATGCAAAGAAAATTTTCTTAATCTGAAAACTTAGATTTTAGATTGGAAAATGAGAAAGCAGTAATCATAATTATGACTACAGCCCTGCAAAATGTTCATATGTTTAAAGCGCTGTCATTTCTAATGTAGAAAAATAAATTGTGTTCTAATCTTGGCCAAAGCTCACGGAAGTGACTAAAAACATCTGGTAGACATGTTTCAATTAGCTTTATATATTGTTTCTTTCCCCTCTCTTTGTTGTTGGTAGCCAAAGTTTCATCTAAGTTTTCATTGTAAGATGCATTAAAATATCAAGGAGGTCAAATATTACAGCTGTGTGAGGTCAAAGTCAAGTCTTCATTTTTGTGACTTAAATCTAATTTAAAGTCTCGAGTCTAAAAATAACCACATCTGATTATATGATGTGAATATTTAAACTCTCTTTCAGTTTAATGTTAAATTCAGTGTGTACACACTGATCTCTTCCTCATATACTTGGATGAGTCGCCCTCTGAGCTGTCAGCAGTTGTCTATTCAACTCTAAATGAATAGCCTATTCATTTCATCCCATTTGCAGAAAGTGGGTTCAGATCAATATAGAACTTTCCATACAATGAAACCTGATCACACCCATTGATCTACTTTCCTCAGTGTAAACTAAACCCTGTGATACTGTAATACTGCAGCAGGAAGATGTACAGTATATATTTTATTAGTACGAGTACAAGAACCCACAGAGACCAATACCCTGGCAAAACACTCAAACTGTTAATATACTGCATAAATATGACGGCTGTCAGACAGAAGCACTTTTGCATTTGTATACCAATATGTAGAAGAACACTCATGTGAAAAACACAGTCCATGCTGTGACTCAGAAGCTTTGGTCCCTGTGGCTGAAAAAAAAAACCTAAAACATTGCCCCTTGACCACTGTGCTCGACAGTTGGTATGAGGTTTTTGTGCTGATATTCTCTTTTCTGGTGTTAGCCAACTGTTGCCCTGTGGATTATGGCTCTCCACTTTGGTCTCATCTGTCCAAAGAACAGTGTTGCAGAAGTCTTGAATTGTACGATAAGATGGTGGGAAGGATTTCCTGAACCATCCAGTCCTGGGAAGGCTGTGGCATTGTGTTAACACACACCTGAATGCTCCGAACCAGTAAAGTGATGATGATCAGTTGATCAACTGCATTTGATTATCACTGACTGGCTGCTAGCAGTAAGGGTATCCCCGCTGAAGAGAATGTTTAAAGTCCTGTGGAAACTTTCTATTTTACATGACTGTGCTTTAGTCAAAACCTGGTGACAGTTGTGTTTGTTTGGTGAGGCTGCCGAGGAAGTTCTGACAGCTATACTCCTAAAAATACGTATTTTTCAATCTCAAGTGCACTTGCTATTACACTGCTGCATATATAAACGCCTTAATTAAAGCCGCTTTATAAAGCTGTTCCCAATAAACTGATGCAGTCAAGCTGTGATTCTCTTTAACTGTCGGCATGATTTCATAAAAGTGAGAAAATGGTGATATGACATCTAGGAATTAGTGTGTTTTAAAAAGCAAAGACACAAAGCAGTCCTAAATTTGGTCACAGTGGCTACAACTTAACCACACAACTAAAACTAACACCGACTGCTGTGGTGACGTGGGGCTTTCCATGTCCGAGTCGAGCATGTTCTGTCTCTCTTAACGAAGTGCCGTGTCGTAAAATGGCGAACCGCAAACAAAAGGGCCCCCTCCCTGCCGAGAGCTGGGAGGTAGGTGTGACAGTTTATGTATTTCCGCAGAGCCACATGAGCTTCATAAGCACAGAAAAAGTAAGGGAAGCCATCGTAGTGCAGACTTTGTTTAAGGGTCCCCTTTTGGGTTTTTATAGAGGTTAAGTGTCTAAGCCAGTACAGTGGGAACTAAAGATTCGGTTCCTTTTATACTTGCTGGATGTTGAAGCTCTACAGCTATGCAAAAATCAGCTACAGTGGCTTACTTTGTCCAATACAGATCTTTTAATTCTAAAGAGGGCAAAAAATACAACAAGTCAGAGCTCACAATTGTAAATGATATATTTATTTAGCTACAGTGTGCAGTTGGAATTTAGGTTTGATGATTGCTTCAGCATTATGTCTCTGTTTTAGCCTGAATGCATGTATCTGTTTGTCTTAAATGTAGTACATAAATGTGCACGGAAAGGGTTTTTGTTAAAATGCCCAGTTTAATTAGGCTGATGTGAAGTGACTAAAACCTTACACAGAGGATGAAGAAGGAAGGTATATAGAGGAGTTCCTGCCTCATAAAAACAACTGTATTTTTGTGGGCTGTAAACCCAGCAGTGAACCCCTTCAGCAGCAGCACAGTCTCCTTGTAGTGCAACTGTGTATATGTGGCTTTTATGTGAGGTAAATAATGAAGCTTTACTCTCACATGCTCTCCTAATATAGGCCTCGCTGTTAGGATACGGTGAGATAAAGTAGTCCCCGAAGGGTCTGTGTGTGCGTGAGATTAGCATCTCTATATTTCCAGTGTCTCCCATTAGTACAGAGGACCTACAGGCATACATAGCTTTACAATAAATATAAAAAAGCAAAGGCGCACAGGTATTCTCTTATTGTCGCCTGACCTCTGTCCACTTGCTTGTCTTACCTTTACACCTTTCACAGCAAGCTCCAGTCTGTTTCACCACCAGAGCACAGTCCTCTGAGACAAGTGGACATTTCTCCTGTTTACAGTCTGCTTTACCATCCTGCAAAAGAGACAGAGAGAAGAAAACAACACCCAGGGTTATATTTTTCCAACATTTTTCTCCTTTTACTTTCATCCCAATTTTTACTTTCTCACAGATTTCTCTGGCTGTTATTTCTCTCTGTGGAAATTAAAATGGGATATAATACCGTCATAAAGTCAAGGATTCAAATGTTAAATTTGCTGAAGAAGATTAAGGAGAAATATAAATAATGTACTTGCCAAAATCCAAGGCGTGATTATTACTGGCAAACTGTTTTTTTTTTCCCACAAGTACCAAAATATCTCGGCTTTACAATTCCTGACGGTGAACACGTGCATTGTTTAAGGTATCAAAATTGAATGAATATAGAGTCAGCAGTGTGTCTTTTATACCCTAAGCCCGTTGACTAACTCTGAAATCATAAAGTGAAAGTGACTAAATTTGTGACCTCAACATGTGTCTTGGATTATTTTATCCTTTTTAAATCAACCGCCCCTAAAACCAGGAATTATTTATCCTGTTAACACTTCTGATTTTTCGCTGCCATCCATCTTACATTGCTTTGATATTTCAGTCTTTAAAGGTCAACACTTTCATCCATCTAGACATGCTCATGGAATGAGTAAAGCTAAAACTCAGGATAATTGTAATATAAATATTTTTTGTGTGTATGTGGTTTAGGACCACTCTTTACCTAATATACCATCTCCGTTCTCTGCTGTCAACTTCATCTAATGTGAAAAGGCTGCAGGTAAAGTTCCTACATAACAAAGTGCCTCAGTCTTCACAGTTTAGCTGAGAATTTTCACACCAGTTCAACAATCCTCCTGTCACCTTCAGAAACACTGCACACTGTATCCGTCATCACCAATAACTGCACCGCAGGACTGGACAGAATCAGCGCTTTTTAAAAATTCACTCTACTTTCACACCCAGCTTTTATTGCAGATTTTATCCACATGCTGCGTGTGTTTTATTTTACACACTGTGAGGGTTCATAAAGTGGAGGCTGGCAGGTCCCGTGGCTCTGTAAGCACTGTGGCGGGCGGCTCTAACGAGAACGGATCAAAGGAGGGCGAAAATATATCAGTGTGGTTTAATATAGCTGCAGTGCTCCAACTAAACCCCAACCACACTGAGGACAGATGATGTCATGACATAAGAGCAGGGAGGAGAGAAATGGAGATGGAAAAGAGGGACAGAGGATGTAAAAGAGGCTAGAAGGACAAGGAGAAACACATGAAAGAAAAGAGACAAAGAGGGGCGGAAGAAAGACAAACGTCACGTCTTTATTCTGGAAAAGTTGATTTGAGAATACAACAGTTAAATGACAGTGGATTAGGCTTAATTACTTTTTTCTTTTTGCTCCGTGTCCCTGGCAAATCAGTGTGTTTTATCCACCCAGATTAGATGTGGGATTTCTTCTACACTTGTAGGCTCGTAGCAGTCAAAACATCATTTACCCATAAACCCAGCCCTGATCTTAAACCAGAGGTGAGAGATTTCCCAGATGAACATCACAGAAAACAGTCATTCACAATGGTGAATGAACAAAAACATGTGCGTTTTACCTCTGAGCAACAGGCCTTACCAAATCAGTCAGTCAGTCAAAGAGTTTCAGCTTTAAACACTGAAACAAATATCAGGCAGCACAAAACTAAAAAAACAACCAATGCATGATTTGGGATTTGAAATATACAACAGATTAAAATACAGTTAAAAGTCCAAAATTTATGCCCATCTTCACACTTTATGTCCCCAGCCATTATATTTGACACCCCTCCCTTAGAGGGTTGGTCACTGCAAAATAACAATGTTGTTCCGAGTGATCACCTTGATTTCTATACTGATCTGCAGCGAATAGAACACCCACATCCATATGTCATGAGGGGAGAATGAAAATAGCCATATGTTAAAGCCTTCATATATACCAGTTCTTAATCCAGAAGGTCCTGCTCGGCCTTACCACTTGAAAATAAAAGCAGCAAACAAAAGCAAGGGAAGCAATTTGCTATCTGTTCATTTCAAGGGTTGGACTTGTGTGCAGGTTTTCCAACAAAAACAAAGAAGTTCATAACCTGAAGTAAAGTCATGAATGCATTAGGAGAAATGGAAATGGCATTTCCACTCAGCTTGCTGCTGTTTTCCTAGTATTTAAGTACTGCAAGGAACCAGAAGAGCACATTTTCATCACAGACTAAAAAACCTGGAGAATCACTAATCATGCAGCCACACAAAACAGGAAAGTGCACAATGCACTTTTTTACATCCACAAAAAGTCTTGGATGACATTTGGTTTCTATGGTACAGAATGATCTCAGCACAGGCAGCATGGAAGGAAATAAAAACATATGAAGAGATGCTTCAGACTTTGATTATGATGGCAAACAACAGCAGCAAAAAAATGCAAAAAACTGCCGTTGGGTAAAATATACACGATGTTTGCCAAAATGCAATCAAAAATAAAATGGAACAAATAAAGAAACATAGAAAGATTTCGTTAAAATCTCACAGTTTGGTCAAAAGCCTCCAAGGTCATGTCCTTCTCTCTCTCTCTCTCTTTAGTCATTCATTAGCAGAAAGTGGTGTTAGTAGGCCTCCTCCACCACTACCCGTCTTGTCATGAGGTCAAAGGTCACAGCAGGTCACCACACCTTATGAACACTCGACATACCACCACGGCACCATTGCTGGCCAACTGGACGACCGTCTGTTGGAGAGTGACGACCCCCTCGACATGTGGAGGGGGATAAAGCTCTGGTATGCTCATAAGTGTGTGTGTCAGACAAAGAGAAAGTGAGCGTGATAATGGCTTTGTGTTTGTGTTTCTCTCTGTACACATGCTACTACAAGGGCTTCCACTTGAACTAATTTACAGTGAACACATTTGTGTGCAGATCTTTAAATTGTGGTAAATGAACACTGTTGATCAAAAACATGCTGATCACGAGGCATGACATAGAAAGGTCCAGTAAGGTGTGCACCATCAGCATTATTGTCAGTTTAAATAACCTGTGAAAACTACGTTCTTCTAGAATATTTTCCTTATTTTTTTTTTTGTCTATGTCCATGAAGGCCAATAATCTTTTATTAGTACAGTTTAAAACATAGTGTGACTACGGGTCATGTACTCCATTGGAAGATGTTTTTTGTCATTAATCTTTTTGACTTGGAAAATAGTTTTGATGATCACTTTTGACACTTAAGTTATTAAAAGTGAACAAAATGTAAATACTTCTCAGTTCTTCACTTTTTTATGAACATTAAAGATTTCTCGAATGGACAAATAGTCCTGAGCTGTGCCAACAGGGTTGGCGTTCCACTAGGAGGCGACAATGTTTGTGTTCAGCTTTGCTTCCCCTCATTAGTCTTCTTCTTCTTCTATCTCCTCATCAATCAAACCCTGCCTTTCTACCTAGCTCCATCACTTTTCTTCAGCATTTGAAAATCTTTTTTTTATTTTTTATTTAACAAGCCACTCTCGGCTAAATATATCTATCATATCTTTTTTTGTGTTTTAATCATTTCCACTAATGTGTTGAATCCATCAAAAGTCAAAGCCTCTTTCTGAAATTCCTCACCTTTCTTTTTTCTGCTTTTCCTCAGACACCACTGTGGAGGAAGAGATCAGGTTTTGTCAGGTGCTACAGCACAGGAAAAGAAGCTCTCGAATTAATGGCCTACTTAAGCCCTTGGATTCTACACCCTTCCGACCTCACAAAACTTAACAGCCTTTGCCACTGTGACCTTTCACCTTTCCTACAAAACAGACCAGTCGCAACCTCCCACAGACAGAAGGAGACACGGTACTTTTGGGGTCGAGACAGCCGTGGAAAGACGCTGATGTTTTCAAAACTGTTTCCACGGGTTGATCTTTCTGACAGGAAAGAGCTCAGCATGACAGTCCTGCTTCTGTGGCCCGGCTGGTTGTAATAGAGGATGGAGTGGCAGGCTGAGTGTACTGGCATGTCTTTAAGTGAAGTGGCATTTTTATAGATTGGTCCAACGTGAAATGTACAGCACATTCCACCTTTATAACCACTGAGTTTAACACATTCACTTTAGCAGCTTTGGGGATTTTAGCTATTTAGTTTTATATTTATTTATACAGGGTGGGCCATAATAAAATGGGAATGGTTGGTGATATTAAAGTCCTGTTTGTGGCACATTAGTATACGTGAGGGGGCAAACTCCTCAAGATGGGTGGTGACCATGGTGGCCATTTAGAAGTCGGCCATCTTGGATACAACTTTTGTTTTTTCAATAGGAAGAGGGCCGTGTGACACATCAAACTTATTGGTAATGACACAAGAAAAACAATGGTGTGCTTGGTTTCAATGTAACTTTATTCTTTCATGAGTTATTTACAAGTTTCTGACAACTTATAAAATGTGTTCAATGTGCTGCCCATTGTGTTGGATTGTCAATGCAACCCTCTTCTCCCACTCTTCACACACTGATAGCAACACCGCAGGAGAAATGCCAGCACAGGCATCCAGTATCCGTAGTTTCAGGTGCTGCACATCTCGTATCTTCACACCATAGACAATTGCCTTCAGATGACCCCAAAGATAAAAGTTTAAGGGGGTCAGATCAGGAGACCTTGCGAGCCATTCAACTGGCCCACGACGACCAATCCACTTTCCAGGAAACTGTTCATCTAGGAATGCTCGGACCTGGCACCCATAATGTGGTGGTGCACCATCTTGCTGGAAAAACTCAGGGAACGTGCCAGCTTCAGTGCAGAAAGAGGGAAACACATCATCATGTAGCAATTTCAAATATCCAGTGGCCTTGAGGTTTCCATTGATGAAGAATGGACCCACTATCGTTGTACCCCATATACCACACCAAACCATCACTTTTGTTGTTCCAACAGTCTTGGAGGAATCCATCCAATGTGGGTTAGTGTCAGACTAATAGCGGTGGTTTTCTTTGTTAACTTCACCATTCACATAAAAGTTTGCCTCATGAACAAAATCTGGTCCTGTTCCAATTTTTGTTTTGCCCATTCTGCAAATTCTGTGCACCGATCTGGGTCATCCTCGTTGAGATGCTGCAGTAGCTGGAGTTTGTAAGGGTGCCATTTGTGAGTAGCTAATATCCGCCGAAGGGACGTTCGACTAATGCCACTCTCCAGTGACATCAACACTGAACCAGTTTCACGAAACTTAGCAAGCAGTTTGCTAACTGTAGCATGGAAGATGTCTTGCATTGAAATCTGCTGCAATGACCCGGTTACTGTGTTCACCAGATATCAACACAATTTCGATCCGCTCCTCAGGTGTTAACCTCTTCGACATGTCAATGGCTGTGAACAAAGACAAACTTGTAAATAACTCATGAAAGAATAAAGTTACGTTGAAACTTCTTGTTTTTCTTGTGACATTACCAGTAAGTTTGATGTGTCACATGGCCCTCTTCCTATTAAAAAACAAAAAAAAACAAAAGTTGTATCCAAGATGGCCGACTTCTAAATGGCCACCATGGTCACCACCCATCTTGAGGAGTTTGCCCCCTCACATATACTAATGTGCCACAAACAGGACTTTAATATCACCAACCGTTCCCATGTTATTACGGTGTATCCATATAAATGGCCCACCCTGTAGATTGAAAAGTAACACATACTGGTTTTGTTTTAGTGGTATCAGCAAGGATCTGTCTTATCAGGTAAACCTCACCCCTCCTGTATCGATCAGCTACTGTTTGAGAGGAGACACTGACAGGAAATGACCCCTGACCTTTCTCTCAGATCGATCACAGCTACTGGGTATAAAACTCCACACCCTGAACTTTTACACGCAGCTCAAGCGAAATGTTTGTTTAATCAATGAATGCAGTGCACGTACCTCTCATGTTTGACCTTCTGAATGATGATGTTTGATTTGGTGAAGGAATGGAGGCATGTTTGCTGTGATACTCACATTACATTCCAACAGCATGAGAATAACAAAAGCTGTTTCACACGGGCACTACAGCTCTGAATGTTTTTAAACACTACCTGGAGCAGCTGCATGTGAGAACCGGACACCAATCAGACTTTACCCTGCCAGAGCGTTTCCAGAAGTGAGAGCACATCTGACGCGGGTAAATCTCCTGCTGTCTGTTACACATGCTGACTTGAATCTGCAGAAATTGTACCGAGTTCATGTGTAAAAACAGCTGATGTATTTAGTCTGATCTGAGTTCACTGAAAAATGAGGAACTACTTTGTTCCAGCTCTTCAAAGCTCCCCTCTACAGCTTTTTAGGGAAATAATCACCGTATCATTTTGTATGAACATTTGTCTTTTTAATAGTGTTTCCACTGAGGTCTCAAGTGAGATTTATTTACTTTCTCACATAACTATTTCTAATCAGCAGAAATACACAGTCTCGTTTCCTGTTCTTATTCGGATCACATGGATATAGAAAAAGACAAAAAGAAATCTGGGAAATTCTGCAAAATCCTGAATAACATTAAAAAAAAATAGTGCACGATAACAATACCTGCACATGCAACTGTGACATAAATGAAAGACTGTGGACAATTAAAAACCTTCGTGAAGGTAAGAGAGCAAAATCATGGTTGATAAAAAATAAAATGTTAAAACAAAACATGCGTGAAACCCTCTACCCATACAACACAGCAAAAAAGACACTAATGCCTGCTGAATGTTGGAATTTGGGTCTGTGGCTCTGCGGAGGAAGATTTGGGAAAAATATGCCACAATTTCTTTTAATTATTGAGTTATTTGTGAGTTTTATGACAAGATGTGGCTCGTGGGTTGCCGTGCGTCAAGCAACTTTTATCAGTTGTGTTCATGTTTAAGCACAAGGCCAGTCTTGAATATCTTCAGACAACTATTTTTCATTATTGCCTGAGGCAAAACTGAGTTCTGTTTCCTTTCCATGCAATGCTGAGATGAAATCAAACAGCAGATACTCATAGGTTGCGGTAGATGAAATTTTGTAACAGCAAAATGTGACTGTGCTGCTGTTACACAAAAAAAAAAACTGAGGGAGCCAACCAGAGGGTGAGGGAGGGGAGGAAGAGCTGATGAGAGAGTGGAAAAAGACATGGAGATGGACAGACAGATAGACGAGGACGATGAAAAGAATGACGGCGATGAACTGACTCGTTTCACGATAAAGGATCGTCATGGCGACCCGCCTGTCAGTCAGTCTGTCAGCCACATCCACTCCTGGCCGCATTACAGCTCTCTACCTCACCCGGACACACACAATAGATCTTCTGTGTGTGCATATGTGTGTGTCCGATACCCACAGGGCAATTAGCAGGTACTCTGGACCAACTAAGGAGCCAACCCCCTCCGCTATGTTTCCATATATGAGTGACACTGGAGCCCGGATGCACCCCCCCCCCTCGACCAGCACTGCCACACAGGACTCTTTCTGGACATGTAGAACTGTCCAGAAAGAGTCCTGTGCAGAGGTCATGTAAGTATTTTCTGAGTTTTGACATTTCCTGGTACAAGAGGAAATTGATCATCAGAGTTTGGAACTAACTTTGGAAACAGCAAAAGTCCAGAACAAGGATAAGACAGAAATTCTTCCTTTAATGCTACAAATCAAACAGAGAGGTAAAATAATTTTAATATTCATAATAATAGTGTCAAATGACAGAACATTAAGTTTTATGAAAACCAGGTCAGTATATTGATTAATAATGTTGCTCTTTTATCACCTGGAGCACAAAGAAATGGAAAATGTTTGCCACAAAAGCCAAAGTTGTGCCTTTCTACTGGAACCAACGTACTTCAAAGGGCACAACTTTTATTTTGTATCACACTTTCTCAAGTTTCA
This sequence comes from Pundamilia nyererei, assembly GCF_000239375.1. Lineage (NCBI taxonomy): Eukaryota > Metazoa > Chordata > Actinopteri > Cichliformes > Cichlidae > Pundamilia > Pundamilia nyererei. The sequence goes on from NW_005187491.1 coordinate 534,739, forward strand.
TTACAGCTTAGGCAGTACTGAAACTTAGGAAGCCCATACATCTTTCATGCAAACTAGAGGAAACCACAGTGATCCACTAGCAACCACAACAACCACAAGAAGGTTTGCAACTGATTTGACCTGGTGAAAGCCATCAGCCTCAAGCAACCTCTCTCCAACCTTGCACATTTTTTCCTTAGCAGCCAGAGGTTGCCAGCAGGGTCGCCAAACAGTCTCTATGTCTGAGTCATTGCAATGCATGGAGTAGGCAGGGCAGAGAGCAACCATTCATAACTGCATTTATGTCAGTGAGAGTGATCATCTCCTGAAGGAAGAGAAGCCATTAATTGTTTGTTACATATACATTTTGGCAGAACCTTAAATTTAACTACTCTAAATTGTAAATACAGATTTATATTAGGAGGGAAGAAAAGCTGCATACCTCCAAATTCAATAAAGACCGAGCCCTAAGTGTATGGAAGTAAGTGTGTGTGTGTGTGTGTGTGTGTGTGTGTGTGTGTGTGTGTGTGTGT
>NW_005187491.1:535270-553555 GCF_000239375.1 Pundamilia nyererei
GTGTGTGTGTGTGTGTGTGTGTGTGTGTGTGTGTGTGTGTGTGTGTGTGTGTGCATATGCAGGGTGGCTTAAAGTAGAGATGAAAGGGCGGCCATTGCCTCCTGATGACTGATAGCATTCAGCAGGGCTTTGGCTGATGTCTGCCTGATAACACAGAGGACGGCTCAGTCAGTCTTTAGGCAGAGGGCAGCATTAGAGCAGCCAATCAGGAGCCAGTGAACAATCAAACATTAGCTGGGGCTTAATACTGTTTTAATGTTTTAATTCCTAGGAATCGTGCATTTAAAACCCAATTCATTCCCAATGTGGACATGACAATTTGGCTTAACGTAGACGTTAGCTTGATATGTACAGGTAAGAAAGTAGACCTGGTCTACTACTCTACTGCCCTCCTTCTGTGACCAGCATGGTTGCTTTCACATTTACTTTTTTATAAATTTGCCTACTTAATTAAATGCATTGAGACCCATCAGTAAGCCACTAGTGGACACGGCCTACCATCAGGCGACTCATACAAAATCGCTATTTTCGGAAATATGCTTATAACCTTTTGTAAAGATCAATAAAATACTGCAGACTGCTTGCCAGCTTCATGGTGAAACGACATCATGAGGTAAATACACTTGACCAAAAAACGTTTGTGAGTTTTTGAACAGACTAGAAAAAACAAAGAGCAGCATGATGATCCATGATTTGTTACTGCTGGACACTGCCAGGCTATGCTTATATTAAGCCAAGATCAATGGCCGCTGCTGTGGCTTTATATATAACAATACAAAAGCAGAACCAATTTTCCCATCAATTCCTAAATAATGAAATTAAATTATTCCTTTTTGTAACATGTCTATTGCAAAATCTAAACTGTAATATATTGCCCATCTGCAAGAGGCATGGTCCCGATTTTGGGCTTTAACTTCTAACCAATCATAAACTTGCATTTTTGTGAAGATAAATATAAAAAGGAATACACTGTGTGAAGCTTATGTAAACTAACAAATCGGCACAGACGCACACAACACGCCCTCGAGCTCACGCTTGCATGGTAAACTGTGTTCTGGTGGCTTTTAAAGAAATGTGAATGAATCTTTCTGCCGGTGTCAAAGCAGTGACACAGAAAGGATTTATTGGTCCATTCTCATTCTCTAAAACAAAAGGCTCTACAGCAGTAAAGGTTTGGAGAGGGTGCAGGGCAGGGGTCAAAGAGCACATGTTCCAGGAAAGAGTTGCCCCCTAACGTTTTGTTGGCTCATTTTAACAGCCAGACCGAGCCAAGACAGCGTGATGACAAGCATGAATGTTAAAATAAACAATCCCCACTTCATGTTTCACTGATATTTTGTCATAAATTTGAAGAAAATAGTAAAAATCGCATTATGAAGTGGTTTCCTGTACTTGCAAATGCAACTGCTTGCAATCCTCAGGTCATGTGAACAAAACATTATACACTGTGATAAAGAGGTTGACGCTTCAAACGTTTAATACTGCTAAAGTGTTTTAATCACAAAGTCGAACATCAAATCAAAGAACAGATCCATCAAATCTGACCTGAAACTTTGCCAGAAACTTGCGTTACAAAGTCCTGTCAGTCTGTTACAAATCTTTCACAACCTTCTGATAAGAAACACCTCTCAAAGCTCAATAATCAGCTTTACAAATACTCCTATCAGTGCTCAGAGAGGTCATTTTATCCATTCACTCTGAGTGGAAATCCTGTAGCAGCAATTACATGTCAAGGAGGCGAGAAAAAACAGCGAGGGCAGGGCGCCATGGCAGCCAGTGCCTCTCTATCATTAGACACACTGCGACCTCTGCAACATATCTGACAGCGACGAGAAGGTTAGTCTTACCAGACAGACGCATGTAATGCAGGGGTTGTCGGTGATGTTGGGGATGTGGAGAACCTCTCCTTCATTGTCACAGCTGGCCTCAGTACCTATAGAGGACAGGAGGAAGGTGAGATGTAGGAGAGTGAAAAACGATGATGATGATGATGATGTCACACAGGCTTGTATTAAATACTTTTGCACAACAAGCGATGCAAAGCAGAAAGAAGCTTGGATTTCTTCCATGCCAGTGTAGAGATATTTGATACGTCCTAAACTAACAATTTTTAAACATGCAACAATCAACATATAATAAATATTTAACATCTACATAAAGAAGCAGCCTAAAATACATAAATATACATAAATATCACTTTAAGTCTAATTTGTCTGTCCGGTTAAGAGCAGTGACATTATATAGATGAACCAACTGTTTCCAGTGCCTGTTACTTGCACTCGTGGGATGGAGCATGTCCATCTTCACCTTCATCTTTTTTTTTTCTTGTTTCTTGTTACACACTAAAGGTTTTGTAACTGTATCTTGCCCGACTCTGGTGGTATCGTGTTGACTAAATTTGTTCACAGACAGACATAAAAACACCTGCCACAGTATTCAAAACTGTCTTTGTTGGGTTTCTGCTACAGTAGATGTCTCCAGGACCACAATGATGTTGTGATGACAGACAGACTCATAAGAAAACAATGAAAACGATGTCAGCCATGCTAAAGAGACTGGTAAACATGAGTCAGTCGGTTTGTTACGAGTCCAATGTAATCTGAACCAACGACAGGAAACGACCCTAAATCCATGGGTTTATGGGTAGAAGAACACAGATGTCAACATCTCAGAGGCACCAGTTTCTGCTGCTTAGAGAGCTGTAGCAGCAAAAAACAAAAAGACTGATACTCGGCCGTTTGTTCATGCACTATATTTGTTTTGACTCTCTGAACTAAAACCTTCCTTCTTAATTACTTTAGAGCTGAATGGGTGTCATTGAGGTGAAGTTAAAGCCTGAGTGTGAAACGACTTCCTTCTTCCAGTAATTTGTCGTGCGTCTGCAGTATCTCCTCCATGGCTGAATGAACAGTTTCAGAACTTACAGTTCATCCAAAAAACTGTTTTCTAAATTGCACGATGATGAAAAGCATTCAAAACCCAAGAGTTTGAATGCTTTAACTAGAGACCATATTTCAGTGGTTTCACACCAGCTGCAGCAGTTCATGCACTAAATACAGAAATCTCATGGGCAATTACAAATCTCAGAGAATATGAAGGCATTAAATGAGGCCATTGTCCCTGTACTTCCAGCAATTAGTGGTCAAGTACTCGGCTACAACTATCTTCAAACTCTATCTTCATTTGGACCTCAAGTACACACGTGTGAAGTTTCATGACTGTACATTTGCGATACTATCACCTTGACAAAATCTATCCGCCCAAACATCTGAACAGCTGCCACAGGACTCATGGCCTCCTTCTGTATTGGTTTCTGCTGCCATAGGTCTCTTTAGGATCACGTCTTTCCATGAGATCGCTCACGGAAACGGACTGAATGAAAACCAGGCAAGCTGTTGTAGGTAAAGGCTCAGGACACTTTGATATTTTTGGTTGATCTGCTATCAGTGTGACCTCTGACTCCTGACTGTTTGGTTTGTTGCAATGTTGACAATTCAGGAATCTACCATCCCCTAAACGCCTTCCATGAAACAAAGCAATGTGCACGAGGCACAAATCTGCTCTACAGAAACAGATACTTTAGGGATTTTATCTGCTCATCACCCCATTGAATTTACTACCTACCAACCTATTTCCAAATGCAAAAAATCCCCCATCAGTACCAAGTTTTTGTGATTAAAGATTATATTATAAATCCTAGTTTCCTGTGGAGCATTTCCCCGCTCTGTGAAAGCCTCACCTGGATGCTATTGCAGTTAAATCACTGCAGCAGCTCTGTGCTGCTCTTTATTGGATTTGGGAATGTTTACATTACCTGAGTTAGTGTTGCGCTTGCCAAACACATCGGTTACAAGCAATTTAGCTAAGTTATAGAAAGACAAAACAGGTTATGTTAACAATTAGACATCTTTTCTTGCACACTGTGATAAAGGGACTAAGCAGTTCTAGTTTTCTCCCTAAATACACTGAATTTAGCGACAGTCCTTTACCTTTTTTTTACCATGAAGTCCGGCCATCATAAACAAATATAAAGACTTTTTGCAAGATTTTTGTCCCCAAAATAAGCTGACTAGATACATCCGATAAACTCTGCTGGCGACAGGTGTCATTTCACTTTGGGAAAAAAAAGATTTTGATGGTTGCTGGTAAAGAAAAAGAGCTTATGTGTTCCCCTGGCTAAAATCAAGCACCCAATAAGACCAAAATGACACTGAATTTTAAACCCACTATCACTGTAACTTAAATATGGAGCATGATTGAATGAAAAGGCTGAAGGCTGTAGCAACGGTAACATCAGCTCATGTCTGAAGTCATAAAGATCTTAGCAATGTTTATATCAGGCTTGTAATGCAGTAAACTTAGATTCCACGCTGCAACAATAGTTCCTTATAGCAGCGAGTCATGCCGTCTGTTTTTGTCCCTCTGAGTTCAGCAGTAAACCAGCCTGAGCCTGTGGATTCGGGCAGAGCAGACAAACCCTACCGACTCCGCCACTATAAAATTTACAACCTTTCGAGTGTAATTAAACTGGTGGACCTATAAGTGTCGGGGGGTGAGGGATGGAAGGGAAAAGGGGTGTAGGCGGGTGGGGGTCCCAAGCCTTTTTTTACAGTGCCAAAAAACCCAAACTCTCATTTTCCAGCTGCTAGATTTGCCTCATATCCCAGCACTGTCAATATAGACATTATAACTGATGCATTTATATAGTTCCTCTCTATTTCAACCCTCTGCCAAGTGCTGCAAGTAAAAGGCAGATGAAGTAGTTCAGAAAGCCATTAATAGTGCCGGAGCTCAAGTTGACTCAGATCTGTGACCTGTCTTCCCTCAGAGATCACTCTCTGACTCTGATCGGCAAATCGGCAAAAACACCACAGCTGAGATTAAAATCTAATAAATCTTTTGTTTGAATTGACAGAGAGACTGCTAAATGTCAAACGTATCTATATTAACCCTTTCAGCTCCTTGACAAACAATTTCACACGCTGTTGCTACTTGCTCTGTAAAATCTCTCTAATTAGCTTTAACTGTGAATGTACTGCACGTTGTTATACAAACAAAAAATAAAACTAATGCATTAAAGTAATTTCAGGCACAGCAGGTGGAGCAAATGTTAACTGCTTCATATACTGTCAGGTGGTTTCATCTAATAAATCTTACAAGCATCATGTTTTCTGTCTGTTTTGTGTGTTGAAATAAATCCTGTCAAATAAATGTGGCAGTTTTCCACTTGAAATAAAAAATGAAAACACTAAAATATATTAAATGAATCTACCTTATTCCATCATGTTTCTGAAGAGCTGGGCCTTTTTGGTAATGCAGGCAACTTGGTGGGACTTTAAGACTTATGAAACATAATAAACATTTATAACTGAGTTTTGTTAACCTTGAAAAAAAATTGCCAGCAAATACACATTCATGCAATTTTGGAGAAACGGTTCTCAGACTAATCCGCGAAATATCGGTCTAATAAATAATAATTATAATTATATTTGACTCAAAGGTTTTCTCCAGACAATTAAGTCACTAGCCTCACTTACATGTCAATGCATAGCAATGCAGGACTCATATAAGTATCATTAACAGTTCTGATTCAGTAAATGTTTGCAAAAAAAATGTAACAAGTGCTGCGAAGTGGATTTAAACACGTTCTACTGTGGCTGTGGACACTCTAGTGGTCAGGATGACCTCTGAAGCGGCTGCTCCACCTGCTGCACTGACGCGTTCAACCATATGACTGCAAGACCTCAAACAGCTCAGAAACTCCTGGTCTGTGGTTCAGCAGACAATAGGCAGATGATACAGCGCGTGTTTGCGATGCCAGGTGGGGGAATCTGATCTGCTGGGATCGTAATGGTGCAGATGATAAAGAGGCTGTTGGTTCTCAGGGGTTTCTCACGCTGTTTTATGTCAAACAGATACACTAGGGATACCCATCTGGTACACGTTTTGTCCCTGATCTGGTTCTCATCTATCCGGGTTTGCTTCAGGAAAATAAGATAACTGCTAAGAGAGGGGGATCCCTAAAACCAGAACTCGTTCTTATCAGGACCGCAGCGGATGTGCATAAAGTAATTTATGGCGCTCCTTGTTATGTTGAGGTCTGTATTAGTGTTTCAAGCTGAAGTAAAACGTCTGCTCTAAATCACATTTTCTCCTTTAATTAATCAATTTATGATGGCATTAATCCACTGTGGCCATGGCAACACTACCAATGACCTGGAGGACACAGTAGGAAAATAAATGATCATTATCAAATGCCAGGTTAGGTCAGTAAAAGCAGGTCAGCAGCAGAAGTCTCGTGCTTCACAAAGCTGTTTACCCAGTGATAAGACGCACACACGCCGGGCTGACTGGCTGAGGAGCCCGGCCAGCGCGCACCACCACATCCACCTTTCATTCACTCCACTTCTATTTTTCTCACACTTCAACGGCGCTGTAGGGCAAACAACCGATATCCTATGATGCAATCTGGCTGTCAAAAGAGGGTGAGCAAGCCGGGGAGAGAGCGCGCGTTTAGCCCCAAACAGGGAGGCCGCTCAGAAGGGAGGACAGAGTGCTGTTAAATTAGAGCTGGTTAAGGAAAGTGGTTTTCACTTTACAGCCTGCTTGTAACTAAAACTGGGTTAATTACAACCCAAAGTGACACAAATATCAATTTGAGTTAAAGTCACTTATAATTCTACGCAGACCTTGTATCATAATGATCCGAATCATCGTGTAATTTTTGTAAGTTTGGTGTAAATCACTTTGATATTGGCTCATCGTGATAGCTATGACAGAAAACCACTTCCTGCAAATAACAAGGTCTGCTGCAAACTACAAGCATGCCAGGCTGGACTTGCTGTTTGATATTATCTCTACGGCTTCAAATAGAAGCACAAGCGTATTCCCCGCAGGGTGGCACAGAGAGGATAATCCCCGGTGAAGTTTATAATCGCGTGATAGACTTTCCCGTAAAAAGCCCAGATAAACGTTGCTTGTTCGAGAGAGAAAAATAACTAAAAACAAAATCTGTAAATACTATTTTCTAAAAAAAAACAACTTTAAAATATGCACATTTTGGTGAGCTTAAAAAACAAAATAATTTACGGTGATGCTAAGGAAGGGTTAGGAAAATGGGTAATAAAACGGGTAAAATAAAACCGCTTTTCATCCTTTTCTGTTTCCTTGTGAAACAAACTGAAGGTTATCATCAGCGCTTCCTGAACCCTTCCCTGCGCTGCCCCACATTACTGGTCATCAGATATATAGAAGCTGGAGTGACTTTGGTTTGGTGCGCTACTCTTGGAAGAGTAAAAAAAGACCGAAGGAGCAAGGAGACGCGGCAGCAGACTAAATAACCAGGGGTTTGGGTAGATTTTTACGCACGGAGGGAGTTGTGATGTGTTATTATGAAGCCTTATGATCCCTTTAATCTTACCTGTAATTAGCGGAGAGGAAGACTGGGGCGTTTGGAGCAGCAGCAAAAAGCAAAAGAAAAACCTACAGGTGGACCAGGAGGGAGGGTTCAACCAGCGGAACAACATCCTCGGGTTTGCTCCAGGAAGAAGAATCAAAGAGCTTGGGGGGGAAATGAAGGGATAAATAAAATCAATCCAAAGGAAAACAATGAAGATAAAAATTCCACAATCAAAGCTAATCTCGAAAACTTCTGGTCTGCATGTCAACCAGGAGAGAAAATCTCCTCAGTTTGTCAGTTTGAGCTGAAATGCGAAGTGGCAATCAGCCAGACGCGCGGTGATTACAGTGATATTAAAATGACAAAGACGCGCCGGCAAGCAGGAGACAGCTGTGCCGCGCACGCCCTGCGGAAAAAAACACAGTCTGCGAACGAATTGAAATTATTTACATAGAGAAGCAGTCTCAGATTTTGCAGACGTGAATATCCTGAGAGGAACGGCGAGCTGTGAGTTGTTAAAATGACTTTTGCTCCACTCCGACTGTCAGAAGAGTCCAGACCGAAGTGTCCGAGGTAAATGCAGCTCTGGTGTACACGTGCACATTTATATCAACAGGAGAGTTTAAAACTCAAACGTCTTCCAGCCAGCGAGTCAAATTTTTTTCCAGCAGTAGACTTGTCTTAATCTGCGCTCCCAATCCCAAAGTCCGCTTGTCACATGGATGCTCGATGCCGACTCTTTCGGGGCGGAGAAGCGGTCTGCAGCCTCTCTCTGGCTGAGCGGTGTAAATAGTCGACCTGCTTCTCCTCCTCCACCCCCGGTATTAAAGCGGACCTCTGGTGTCGGAGCGCACCACGGAGCCAGAAAGTCCTGCCTCCTCTGTGAAACCCGGACCTCCTCCCGTCTCCAGATCTCTCCAAAACTTCCTCCATACCCCCTAACCCAGACCCTCTCTGGTCCCCATATTCAGGTTTCCTGCTGTGACCCCCAAACCCTGGTCCTCCTGCTGCTACTACTTTAAAAATAAATAAATAAATAATTAAAATAATGAAAGCTACTACTTCTGTTTGACTGCTTCTGAGCGTTTGTGCAGCTAATGTAAATCTCCCCGTATCTCTCTCTCTCTCCCTGTGTGAGTGAGAGAGAAAGAGAGAGAGATAAAGTTACATTACCAACAAGCCAGGAGAGCTTTATGTCTCCACTCTGTAAGTTTATGGACTTAAAAAAGAAGAAAAACACTGGAGAAGAAAAAAGGAAAGGAAAGAGAGATGATGAAAAAAATCAAGTGCAACGTGTGTGTTTCTTGAAGAAGCCAGCTTTCTTCTAAAATGTCATTATTTAGCACACTCACAATTTCTAGCCTTTATTTCACTTAATCTCTCCTCGCTAAGTGGGTTATTGTGACACAAGGAGCAGAATTCCACAATGATTGACCTAATAAATGTATTGATAAATGAATATTAGAGGCAAGAAAAAAGGATTTATCTCCGTGACTGTTACTAGTAATTAATTACTTCCTATTTTATAGATTGTTATTGTGTCCTGTTTAGTGTAAAATTATGTCACCATGTTTACTTTAGGTCTGGACCTTTTTCCCCCTGTTTTGTCTTAGGCTCCTTAATCACAATGAAGGGGAATTTTAATGCTCTAGCATCACATCAGAGACAATATGTGTTTCAACAGCTTTCCTGTTACAACATGAAAGTCCTCACAGCACAAAGCTAACTACACAAAGAAATCCATTTCCCAGTCTGGTTATGAAGAACCTGACTGTCTTGCACATAGCCCAAAATTAATTCCAATCCAATAATTTTGAGATGAAGTGGAACATTGGTTGCAAGCTAGACCTTGCCCAGCAGTGATGGACCTCATTAACATTCTTATGACTGTACAGGAGCAAATCCGTGCAGCCAGATTCCAACATTTGGTTAAGAGGAGGAAGTACAGAAGTACAGGAGAAGTAAAATGTGTTACAGTACAAGATTAATCTCATATTAGAATGTTTACATTCTTTTATTTATATAATGTAGTTGAGCCTGCGCATATGTATGCTTTAGTTTTATGATCAAACTTCACGCCGATTCCAGGGGTGGGCAATAAACATTCCCAAAGGTACCACATGAGAAACTGAGACTGTCCCGTGGGGGCCACGCAAATAAGCTGAACTGCTCAGTATTAATTTTACTTCTTTAAAACTTTATTGGTGCAGTCCTCCACAACAGTCTCAGTTTCTCGTGTGGCCTCTTGAGGAAATATATTACACAGCCCTGAATTAAGCCATGCTGAAAATTAGTTTCTATCTCAATTAATTTCACAATAAACAAGTCCTGGTTCCTGACACAGGACTTTTAAGGCTCCATTAGTGGCTCTTGAAAGGGTCAAAGGTCCATAGTTGCCAAACTGGGGTCTGGTGGATTCTCTAGGGGAAACAAATGTAAGCATTATATTATGAGGAGCAAGCAAAGGATTTCTGGTTTTTGTTTCTTTCTGAGACTGTTTTCCATTAAAAAATGCACATTAACATTTTATTCAGTTTTCACACCCATATGTTTACGATCGAATGATTTCGCCCTCTAGTGGCCATACTAACAATAGCCGTTGTTAGGAGGCTGCTGGGAGGATGTTGGGGTGGATTAATGGGCTGATGCTACTTGAAGTAAAGAGCATGCACAGTACCTTCTTATTTTAAGCATAACGATTCTCTCCACATCTCTTGACCATAGCATTGCCAAATTATATAAATACTTTCTAATGGTTTTGTTACTGTTTATTTTACAGCCCTATATCAATGGTTGCCTCCTGAAAAGTCCCCAAAAGAAGCAACAAACCACTGATGTGGTTGTTTAGGTTGTAAGATTAGTTCTGTTTTTTGCAAATTTTTGGAAACACCCCTTCCCTCCTTTGTGTCAGACTCAGCATGCTCCTTCACATCATAAACGTCTCTATATTCCCGCATTAAGTTCCCATAAATCTGCAGTCTGGAGTCAGCATTTCAAAGCCTCATGTGACAGATCAGGCAGGTTGCATGACAGTGTCTGTGCATGTGTGTGTCTGGCCTCTTTAAAGTGAAGCTCATCAGATGCTCAGACGGGGAGGAAAAGCAAGTCTTCAAAGAAATAATTAGGACCCACCCAGCTGCTCCAAATGTGCTGCTGCACACTGAAAACACACACCAGTGCAAGCAGAGCTGAGGTGTGCATCAGTCAAATGAGACAGAGAGGAAGAGAGTCCAAAGACTAAAGTGTGTGTTTGTGTGTGTGTTGCAGAGAGAAAAAAGGAAACTGTGCTTTTAAAAGTAAGCTTGTGAAAAAAAAAGCATGCTGCAAGTGTTAAAGAGATAAAGATCAAGACATAATGTGTGGCGAAAGACTTTATGTGGTTAAAAGAGAAAGAAAAAAGCACAGTGTGTTCAAATGAGACCATGAAAGGTCCTGTTAAAGGTAAAGACTGTTGCAGTGAGATTGAATTTCAGTAATATTAACCACTAGATGGCAACAGGGAGAAGAAGGGGGTCTACCTGATCTGACTGCAGATGGTCCTTTAATGATCATCCACACACAAACGCATAAACACACACACAGACTGAGGAAATGTTGGAGAAAGTCATGAAGGATGCTGCAGAACCCAAAGCAGGTGCTACTGGGACTCAAATATCAGCTATACTTTTCTTTAAAAACTATATAAATATATTGTCCCGTTTTATGGCATCAGTCCTGACTGACAAAAGTCTGTTATCCTGGCTTTTATTTTCTCCCTCTTTTTAATACAGGCTGCTTTGAATGAATTTCCCCAAGACTGATTAATCAAGTTGTGCTGAAGTGAAATTAAATGCTTCAGTTTTATAGAAGTCTGAAAGAGCTGTGGGATTAAAAACTGCTTCATACATCTTACAAACCTCATAATTTTTGTTAATTTGCTATTTTAATGTAACCACTCACAAACTCAGTGAAAATATCAACAAATGAGAAAATCAGATGTATACAGTATGTGTTCAAAAGCAAGGTGAGGAGACGAAAAGACATTTTCTTATGGTAGTTGGCTGGCTTGTGGACACAGGAGGTTTTCAGGGTGTGTGATGACCCTCCTGCATTCAAACGGCAGCCGGAGCCACAAAAGCCCCGAGGTTAAGGCCCCCCCTGCAGTCGGTAGGTCTGGCTCAGAGGCGAGGAGGTGACAATGACGATGTCAGGAATGCTCCTGGTCAGGATGTTGTCCAAAGTCACGCTTTCTCACATATAACAACACACTAGGGGACAAGGCACTATCTCACAACTGGAAATCTTCCATTGAGTGAACATGACCCAGAGGCAGCAGCACACATGATGCCCACTCACTCACTGTAAATTAACAACATGCACTTTTCACACACGGACAGATTTCACTGACCTTGTACTCGGGAGCTGGCTCGTTGCAGATGTTTTAATGTCCAGTCAAACTGTGTTGGATGTTTGCATCATTTGCTAGAGAAAAAAAAGAGAGAATGGATAGAATCTATCCACTGTAAGAATAACACGTGACAGCAATCAAAGCAGAAGGTTTTGAAACATTTCTGTCTGGTCCAACTGGTGTCATCAGAGAAAACAACAGTTTAAGCTACTTAATTATAAAACATGTCACCTTACAAAGTGGTACCTGTGAGATGGAATAGACAATGAAAAAAAAGATCCCACATTTAATATTTAAACCACCAACACGAGTCAGATGAATGAGTTGGATGTCGATGTTGCCAGTAGCGAAAATGTTGATGCTTCTTCCTGCAGCCATGGATCACAGCTGGCAGCACATAAGGTGGAGCTACACAATAAAACCCCAAATTGTGACATGAAGTTGTTGCATTTTACATCCTTGTAATGAACTAAACTGCAGATATTTAAGATGTTTATGGAGGCAGTTATGAACAGCCTCAGACGAACACCCTGGAAACTGTGTGTAAAGTGTAAATGCAAAATGGAGGGTTTGGTGCCTTGTATATTTCAAGATGTAACTAACAGCTCAAGCTGCTTATGTGAAGAAGTGAAGTGTTTTCCATGTATCATTCAGAGAGCAGGGAGGTATGTTTTTAGAGAGCTGCTGTACTAGTGCGGGAGCTCTGGGATCTATCACGCTGCGTACTCATCTGGTTTTACAACTTTCTTACGGGGAAGTCGGGCTACAAGCTAATCTCTTGGCATGTATCACTGCTGTCGGACAGAAGCCACATATCTGCAGAAAGGACATTCTGCAGGAAGGAAGCAAGGAATGCTGTTCTTACAGGTTTTAAGGGCCCAAAGGTCATGAAACTCACTTGGCAGATAATTGACTTTGTAAATTTCAGCTCAAGTTAGAAAAAGAAAAACAGTCAAATTGCAGTTGCGAGGAGGGGTTTTCCATGATTGCAGCAGAGATTAGTTTTCAGCTCATTACCTGCTGCTCTGGACCAGCACAGGAACACACACAGAAGCAAGGAACTGTGCTGTGATTTTTGCACAGTGGCCAAACAGCATTATTACAACTTTCTCATATCACGTGACTAACGCTGGCGCAAAAAGTATTTTTCCTCCAAGAGACAATAACACTGGACACTGGAACAGTAGTTGCTGTAAAATGGTGAACAAATCTTTGAGTGTATTACAAACCTCAGGAAATGACTTGTTTTATTATTTAAAAAAAAACAAAAAACACCCTTATCCATTCATAAGATTAACATTTGGAAAGTGTAGAAGAGACTTTATTTCATCCCATAGCTACAAAGCACATGATCAAAAGGGGATAAAATTGTGGAAGCAAGCAGAACAACTTGGTAGATTATGTTATCCAGCTCTCTTTATTACACCCATGACTGAGGGAGACCTTCACATGACAATGCCACTCAGCTGGGCCAAAAAGCATTACCTACAAAAACCATCATTATGAAAATACAAGTGCTGCTAGGGTCATTTGTGTGTTTTTAATCAATGCAGGCTTCACAGTGTAGTGGTTCACATATTTGCCTAACAAGCAAAAGATCCTGAAAGATGCTCTTCTCAACACGAGGACCGTCTTTTAATCCATGCAGGTTTCAAATATGTAAAGCATGTCTAGCATTTAGAAAAGGGAGACTTGCGGTTTTTGTTTTTAATACATCATAATAAGGTAAAGTTTAGAAGCCACACAGTGACTTGTGGAAATAGTCCATCAGGGGAAACAATGCTGCAGCAAACCTGGAAGCTGGATCAGACATTAAAGAGAGCAAACTATAATTAAAATGTGGGGATGTCGTCTTTGAGATCAGTTGAGAGTGGCTGTTTTTACATGTCAAAGGAAAAAAAACATAACGAGTAGGAATTCAAACCCAGCTGATGTGAGACAAAGTGAATTGCACACATTCAGCAACAGGTTTGTTTATGTGCAGGAGAAAATACCTGAAAGTACAGCCAAAAATTATTAAGCTTCACTATGAAAACAAGAACTGCCAGAGTGAAAGATAAGGCTCACAAGATGGTAGTGAGACCTGCTGTGATGTATGATTCAGAGTCAGTGGTACTGATAAAAAGATAGGAAGCTGAGCTGCAGGTGGCAGAATTGAAGATGTTAAGATTTCCACTGGGAGAGACCAGAATGGACAAGACTGGAAATGAGTACATCAGAGGGACAGCTCAGGTTCAACAGTCTGGAGACGAAGTTGGAAAGCCAAGGCTGAGATGGTTTGGAGATACTGGAGAAAGGATGGTGAATATGGGTAAAACAAGGAAGACCTCAGAGAAAATAATGGAGGTCGTGAAGGAGCACATGCAGAGGGTTGATGTGACAGAGGAGGATGCTGAGGTGAGATTGAAGCAGATGATCCACTCCTAAAGAGTGCAGCTAAAATAAGAAGTAGAGTGGTAGTTCTGAAGCTTGGAGACATACACGTATCATCCCACAACATTAAGAAATACTCACTTTGACCCTTATGATCTACCTAAACATCTCTGCAGGCCAAGCAACACCTTCTCCACGGCAACAGGGCTCCCTGACGGCTTCAACCTCTCCAATAAAGACAACCAACATTTAATATATTTTTATTTTTATGTTGCTTAACTAAAAGGGTCTTTCACATTTAGTTTTGGTTTCATATAACTTGCCAACGTGTCATGAAAACATGATATAGACAAATCAAATGATCAGAGAGATGCAAAGAAACTTGAATCCAAGTATAATTTCAGGGGGGACAAGATATTTTTCATAAAAGTTATTATTGGAGAAATTTTACAAACCTTTCACTCTGACTCATGACACTTGTATAAATTATGATTTTCAGTTTTTATTTCCCATGATCACAAAAATTAAAGTCAATGCCTACATTTTTTTTTAAGAGATAAAATTTGATTCGGTGTAATTCAGGGAATATTATTGCAATAAAAAAGTGTTTTTATAGCAAATATATTGAAGATGTTTGTATTGAATATCTGTAAATTTAAAACACTTTGTGCATTAAGTGATGAGTAGATAAATAAACATATTTATTTTAAATAATTTTATGGCAAAAATGGACACAAAGATGAATTCTTACAAAATGGAACAAATCATATCATAAATACTATTTTTTATTGTCCTTTCACATAAAAGACTGAAATGTGATAACATCACTTTGTGAAGTAAAAACACAATGTAGCTGCGTTACCAAGGAAAGATCATTTCTTGTAATTTTCCACTGGGATCAAAACACGGGATCAGTATTGTTCACACAAAAAAAGAAATCCGAGCTTAAGTTCCCCGTGGCAGAAATGAAATGTTGCTGACGCTTCAAATCTGCAGCGAGAGTAAAATGATGCGGCAATTATCTAATCCAGTTTGTTTACGCCTTAAACCCAGAGAGACAGAAATAAGCTTGGAAATAAAACCCCAGAAGAGACGTCTGCTCCTCAGTGTCTGAATCCCAACTCTGCGCTCTGTCCAAACTGCCACTGCGGCCCCGTTACACTTTGATTGTTGAAATATTGTTTGATGTTTTTAACAGTTGGGCGTGTGCAGCTACGTTTAGTGGTTCCTCACATCAGTGCTGATTTACTACAGGCGTGAAAGAGGGAAGAAGTTACTGATGAGGAAAAAAAACTAAATCTGGGAAAGTGTTTAAAACACATAAACACTAAGCAGAATGAAACAGAGAGAAATGGCAAAAGTAAAGAAAGGAGGAGGCAAGGAGACAGGAAGAAAAAGTGGGGACTAATTTGTTTTGTGTCGGAAAAACGAACCAAATGGTGGAACAGAAAGTAGCTTGGGCATCCAACAGACCTGGATTTGGCACAGGATCTTTTAGCTGTCTGTTCTACAGCAGCAGCCTTTTTTTTGGGAAATCTTTATTTTATCTTCAACCTTCGAGATGAATGCTGAGTTTGAAAAAGAGAATGAGCAGAAGAAAAAAAAGAACAGGACAGAATGAAAAAAGAACGCAAACTCATCCGAAACAATTACAGGCACACAAAAAATGCTCCAGATAAACACACTCCAGTGTGAGACTAACACGCTGACTACACATGTGACCGATTCTTGTGCAACATTCATTTCGCAGGAAGAGCTGAACTCTGTGTGACTAGTTAACCGATTTTGACATACAAAAATAAGTATTCCAAGAACCATAAATCAGAGGACGTGTAACATTTTCAAACACTCCTCGAACCTTATGAGATATTTTTCATCTGTCTCTTTAGTTGAGTTTAATCCATTTCTTTTGACCATTTCCATTTGTTCGTACCCGACGCATGTTTATTATTCTACACAAATATCGAAAACTATTTCTGTTTGTGCTCCAGGGATGCAGGGAGTTTCTTTTATTCTTTTCTCTTTTTTTTGGTATGGTCAGAAATATGTCCAAAGATCTAAAGTTGGAAAGTCATGTGGACAAAGGGGGTAGAGTTTTTGAGTTCCTGAGCTTTTGAAAAAGTTAAAGATTTCCAGGAAAAGTTGCTATGGGTGGAGAAGGAGCTGCAAAGTGCTGAAAGAGGAAAGAAAACAACAAAGAGAGTCAGGTAATTCTGTGAGGGATGACAGATGGAGGGATGAAGTGGTGGGAAAGAGGATAAAATGCTAAGAGAGACCGACCAAAGGGTGAAAGTTAAAAGGGACGATGAAAGAAGATAATCAAGACCATAAGTAAGAGATTGGGAAAGAGTTAGTGAAAGAGGAAATGGAAACCTAAACAGAGTTTTAAAAAAAATACCGAAAGGAAGAAACTGATAAGGAGTGAGCAAGAGCAAGAGATGTAGGATACAACAGAGAGAAAAAAAACATTGGGAGAGGAAAGAGGGATAAGAACAGAAGAAATTCACGAGAAACTGTAAAGACAGATGACAGTGGGGATAAATATAACTAAAGAAAAACAAAGATCACGTTTTTTGAAAAGAGAGACGTAATGGCAGGTATGAGCTGAAAGAGTGAAATGAAAATATTTGACCAAATGAGAAAAGGAAACAAAAATTGAGAGAGTTTTTGTGGCAGTGTAACTCTATCTGTAGCGCTCCTACATGTACACACACTGGGAGCTGCTGCCAACTTAAACAGCAGCAGCTCTGCTTTAGTACCGTTACCCAATCTGCAGCTGATCTCGCCCGTGCAGCCCAAAAAGAGGGGAAAAGAATAAACAAAAGGGGATCACTTCAAAAGTCGTCAGACTGAGCTCCGTTTCTCAACTTGACAAGTGTTAGGTTGGCTTTCACTCTTTGTCCACAACTCTCTGTGGAAACACAGAAATGTAAGAGTGTGAGAAATGATGGAAATTTGCACATTTAACCGTTTGCCCATGTGAAAAGGTCATCTTTGCTGGAATTCAAAGAAGAAAATCTTGTCCCAAGATTTACTAAGTTAAGCAATCGTTGCACTAAAAAGGTGAAATTGAATGAAGCATGCTGAAAGACCTATAGAAACGTCTTTGCTCCAAGGTGAAGCTTTGGTAACTAGTCTAAATGAGCATTTTGTTTCTTGTGCATTTGTCTCTGCTACAAATATAAGATTAGAACTTCATTCATCTCAGAGGAACTTCTGGTGCTTTTTAAACATAAATATAAACACATCAGAATGTAGAGTAATGAGGGTGTAGCTCTGAATAGAGGTAGAGTACCAAATCTACAAACTTGAAGGTTGGTGGCTCGATCCCTGGCTGCTCCAGTCTGTATGCTAAATATGCACAAGGTGCTGACCTAAGTTGCTGCAACAATATATAGACTCACTGGCAACTTTACAACTGCTCAGTAACACAAATATCTAATCAGCCAATTACATGGCAGTAACGTCATGCATTTATACATACAGACATGGTCAAAAAGACCGAACAACAAACTAAGGATCAAAAATGGGAAGAAAGGTAATTTAAGTGACTTTGAACACGGCAAGATTTTGGTTGGTCTGACTCTTGGGTTTACGGAAAATGGTGTGAAAATATCCAGTGAATTTCCAGTCAGAGGAGAACGGCCAGACTGCTTTAAGCTGATAGCAATAGTAAATAGTAAAGACTGGTTACAACCAAGTCATGCAGAACAGCATTTCTAAATGCATCAAATTTTAAGCAGATGGGCTACAGGACCAGCTGAAGACCACATTCAGTACTATGTCTGTCAGGTAAGAACAAAAAACTGAGGCTACAATTTACAAAGGTTCACCAAAATTGCTGTTACGATTTCTGCTGCATCACTTGGATGGCAGGATCAGAATTTCACGTAAACAACATGAAAGCATGGATACATCCTGCCTTAATCCACCCCAACTGCTTTGTTACAGGATGCTGGTGGGTATTTCTGGCCATATTTTGAATGGTCTACAGCAGTGTTGGGTAAGTTACTTTAAAATAGTAACTTAGTTACATTACTAGTTACTTCTCTCAAAAGTAACTCAGTTACTTCAAGTTACTCGTTACTTTCAAAGTAACTAGTTACTAGGGAAAGTAACTTTGGTT
>NW_005187491.1:556243-570277 GCF_000239375.1 Pundamilia nyererei
GCACCGTTTAAGCACCGGCACCGTTTCAAAAGTACCGGTTTGGCACCGGTATCGGATAAAACCTAAACGATGCCCATGCCTAGGAATGAGTCCAACACCATACTGAAGTTATGCTATGAAGAATTAATGCAGTTCTGATTGCAAAAGGGGTCCATAATGGGTATTAGTCACAGAACTATCATAAAAAATGGATGTGAGTTTTCTGTGTGATAGTTGTGATTTAATTTAGATTGTATCCATCTATTATTAGGCATCACTGTATATTAAAAAAGTGGTAATAATTACACCATAGCTATAGACCTCTAAATTAAAATAAAACAACTTGTTATGTATGTATGTTATCTGATATGCAGAAATACAGAATGCAGAAAAAGATGCCTGGGGTAATTTAGAAATGGTGCCAAACTGTGGCATGACTGACCCCACTGGATTCCTTTGTAAAATGTGGAAACTATCTAATGTTTGCAACATTATTAGAATGAACATGAGCTGCTAATTGAACCAGAAGTCTGAATCACAGTCAGTTTTGAAGCCTTTGTACCGACAAACCCATCTCACATGGTCTACCATACCACACCAAAGAAAGAAAGGTTGAATGAAGAAGCCATGTCAGTGTATATCTTTGTAATGACGTTGGATGTCTGACCGATGAAAAGCTGTGACATGCTATTGAAACTGGTATTATTTTTCTGAGGAAATGGGAACTTTCTTCGTTTTTTTAAATGTGCTGTTTTATACTAAAAAGTCATTAAATATTGTGAAGCTGAAAAAAAGTTGGTGTTGAAATCCAGGAAATTTCTAACAGTTATGATTTACTTACAGCTTCAGCACCAAAGGAAGAGTAGTGGAGAACTTCTCCTTGCAGGAAGAAAAATGACTGTTGTTGTGTTTCTGCAAAGAAGAATTCAGCTCAGTGACATGTCTTGACCATATTACTGCACAAGGAGAGCAAAGACAAATATACAGTGGTCCCTTGTTTATCATTCTAAAAATAACCCGCGATAGGTGATATCCGCAAAGTAGCCAACTTTATTTTTTACAATTATTATAGATGTTTTACGGCTGTCAAACCCCTCACTACAGACTTTATACAGTTTTCTCAGACAGGCATGAACATGTGCACACTTTTCTCTCTTGTTTAAACACTTTTAAAGTTTAAACCTTTGTAGAAAAATAAGTCCAGTATTATAGAATGAAACTAAAGATCAAACCCTGTTTTCAGGTCCCGAACATGGCAATGGAGCAGCTGTAAGAGAATACAACATTAATGAATCAATGGTACGGAAGTGAAGGAAGCAAGAAGAATGAGTTGAGTAAAGTTTGACTTATCTGGCTTTTTTGTTTCGCTTAATGCGCCTTATAATCTGAAAAATACAGTAACTCCTACCTTCCTTTAGCATGTCCAGAAGTCCAGCTTGTTGTGCGATAGTGTGATGGCTGCACTTACAGCCACACGCTGGTAATATCCACCATGTTAGTGTAGAGGCTTATACATAACATTGCGTTCACATTTGTCTTTCTTTAAATATAGGAATTAATTTACAGGACAATGAATAACTGGTTTGGTTCAGAATTAATCAGTATTGTTGTCAACTTTGAGTAGAGTTCTGTTATTTTGACCTCTTTTATGGGCCCAAGATTTTGATTCTTTTTGCATGATTTAACCAATTAAGTTTTCCTTCGCTGCTCGGTCCATCACAGATAGTTAGCATCTTCCTCTGCCTTTTGGGTGCTACTGCAGGTGCAAAATGTTTCATCTACATTGTTGTGTTTGTTGGGGGGGAAATTTATAAATATGCAGTACAGCACTTCAGAGTCATACTGCTAGTGATCGCAGATTTATGTAAATTCGACAAGCTGAACGCATTCTGTACTGTACAGGAGACATGGCATGGAGGAGACTGATTGACAGTGGTCTACAGCCAATGAGGACGCAGAACACAATGCGCTGTAAAAAAAGCATGCAAAATTGCACACAAAAAAAATCCGCGAAACAGCAAGAGCGCGGAAGGTGAACGGCATTATAGAGAGGGGGCACTGTAGACGGAAATCACACCGCATGTATAAACATTAAAAGTTCACCAAACACAATTACAGCACTACCTTTGATAACTTACAGCTGACTACTTTTATTAGTAAACATTCATAAACATGGTTTATTTCATTCACATTGTTGGTGATCTTGCACCTGCTGCAGACTAATGACAAAGTCGTGACTTATTCTGGAGTACAGAAACTTTCTTTTTTAAATGAACTGTGGCTACAAAAAGCAACCTCGGAACGAGAGCTTGGTAAATCTGCACCACTAATACAACAATTACAAAACCTAATGTACATTATAAACATTCAAGGTATTCAAAAACATTGCCATGTAGTACCTTGTGTCCACTGGGAACCCTTTATAACAGCACAAACTTAACCTAATTGTCCTTCTTGACAAGGATGAGCTGATGCTGGTTTCGGCTGATCCGTTTTTACCTCTGCTCAAAGTTTACATTTTAAAATATTTACATACAAAAATAAGATATACACCCATACTATGTCATTTTTTGATCAGATCAGTCAGCAGTAGCCGTAGGCACTGCTGCAAACAGGGACTCTGTTACACAATACAAACTAAATATAAATTTCCCAGCAGACAGAAGGGCTGAAACTAAACATAAAGACATGAAGCTTACAGTTGACTTGTAGAGGAGTGCAGAGCCGCTGGGATTGCTGCTGGCACAGATCATATGGCTGAAGTCTATAAGCTTCAATTCTGACTTAAATATAGTTCAAAGCTATTAAATTTATGCGTTTTAAGTGGATTTGTATGAGTGAGTGTGTCCAAAATTATATATTACAATATAATATCACATATTTGTTTTATAAATCTCTAAACCAGGGACGCAACTATATGTTTTAACAAGTAGTGATTGTTTCGTCTGGGGAAAAAACTCAGTGAACGGCTTTTTGGTTTATATTCAACTGTCCAGACAGATTCGCATCTCCACCCTTCAAGCTCAGTGTTGCACATACAGTATGCTGTAAATTTGATCAGCCAGTACAGACATTTAAATTCTAAGCTGACCAATAAACTCACCAGTCTGTACATGCCAGTTCCAGTATGATAAACTCACCAAAGAGCCTCTGTAATTATCTTATTTTGCGTCTTTTTATGAGGACTGGCTAACTCTATTTATATTGTATATTCTTTTCAAACTTCCCTCTCCTGGTGCCTAAATAATGCATACTTTTTGACTCGATAATTCAAAAATGTTTGAACATGGTTGCATTTGTGGTGTTTAGAGTAAAGAGAAGATGTTTCTGACTATGAAATGTAAAGGGACCTATGCGCTTAGACAGAAGTGCTGTCGGACATCTTTGGAAACCCCTCCGCACTCACACACACACACATCTACTTTACAAAGACAAGACACGACCCAAAGTAAGACAATATGCAGTGTTGCTCTACTGTAAATGAACTAACTCTTTGACATCATTTAGTACAGTGCAGTAAGACATTTCTTGCTCTGGTGCAAACATCTTGCGATAACATTGCTGTACGCAGCTGTTAAAACCAGCCTGCCCTTCACAATGTTCCTGACTATTTAAGGATGAGCAGAAAAGGCTGGAGTATTAAACTGGCCGTGTAGACTCTGGACTGCCACGCCGCTTTTTCAGGAAACACCCTGTTGGTTTCCATCATACAAAAACAGTCTCAGGTTCGACCCCGCAGCAACAATTATGTGTCCATCAGCCACCGCATGTCCTTGAGTATCCCAGCTTTAAAAAAATAAAACCTCAGGTCGGAGGGGGTGGCGACGGAACCAAATGTAGGATGTGGCCTTGATTTACCCGGAAGCAGCAGGATGGCTGAACGTCTCAGGCGGTTTATTCTTAGTGGACAGACGGGGGAGGCTCAGGCAAGGCCTGGTGCCATGCGAGGGGGCGACAAGGCGGGTGCGACGTCACAGCCAGAAGTAAGCGTGGGCCGGGGCGTGGTTGGGGATTAGGGAGGTACTGGGCTGTGGGTTCAATTGCTGCTGAGGCGGAAGGAGAAAGTCAGCAAAATGTCTGAGAGGAGGACAACTTTGCCTTCCTCCTCACTCTCCGTGGGTACAGTAAAACTACTGGATGTGGTGGATCAGCAGAGTGTGTGTGTTTTTGAGATCAGCTATTACTAGAACATGTAAATATCCCAATAGGAGGAAACTGTTTTGCTGCTAAGACATGTGACCTTGATCGAGTCGATTTACTGTATTTATTGTGTATACTGAATATAAATGTGTATTTGTGTCCGATTGAATTACATGGCTTTGTATATGTTTAAATGTGAACTGTATATAAACACATGTATATTTATATGTACGAGCCCCCAGATGTGCATATTGTATCTGTATATGCTGTTTAGACATGCTTTCTTTCTGTATGTGTGTGCATATTATGTTATCGCACTGTTTCTATTAACCCTCCGCAGCCTCTGGCTCCTTCTTCTTCTCTTTCACTTTAACTGATGATCTCCTGGACACTTTTTTGTCTCCTGCCTCCTTCCCTTCCTTCTCTTTTTCCTTCTCTTTCTTCTCCTTTGATGACTCCTTCTTCTCCTTGGAAGAAGATGATTCCTTCTTGGACTCCTTCTTTGCCTCCTCTTTGGGCTCTTTAGTTGACTCCCTTTTGGAGTCCTTCTTCTCCTTGGATGACTCCTTCTTCTCCTTTTTTGTCTCCTTGATCGGCTCTTCTTCTTTTACGCTCGCCTCTGATGGTTCCTTGGACACCTCTTTCTTCTCTTTTTCTAGAGAAAAAAATAAAAAATATGTAAATTTCCTTACATATGATTTAATATCTCTACTTCTTTATTCAAAAACATTACATTCATCACATTCAGTATCAGGTCTCAGCCAAAGTGATGCCGAAGTTGAGAGTGACAAAGGAAGCCTGGGAAGACCTGTAGAAGCCTGCTGTCACCGTGACCCAAGCATCAGAGAAGGGTAATAAAAAAGATGGCTAGAGGTTTGGTCTGAAAGATCAGAAGGTCACAAATAGTAAATTTAAGCTTGATTTGACTCTTAGGTCCAAAAAGTCTTAATTAATAGCAAAGCTGAGTCTAAATTGAATTGTCACTTATTTATTCTCACTTCAACTAACTCATGAAGGCCAATCTTGGCATCATAGCAAGTTTAAACCCTTGATTTTAGGCAAGAAGGCAGCTCTTTCCATCCTCACTTTTGAATTAAGATCAAAAAACAGTCCTAAATCCATCCATGTGGCTGCAGTCAACAAGGGGCCTGCAGCCAGAGGAATTAAACTGCAGGCACAGTTGTTTAAGACTGTTAAATTATTAAATGCAATGAATGAGACGGATTAGAAATAAAACAGAAGACGAGCAAAAGTAGTGATTGTATTGTTTTGCAAAACCATGTCGATATAAGTGAAACTATTAGTTGCACTTATATTATTCATTTAACAAAGTTAGTTGCACTTATATTGTTAGAAAAATCCTAAAACCCCTGATGGTTTAGTGGGTATAAGGAACCCCCAAAATAATGACATAATAGTACTAGAGAGCATTAATGTGAAAAAAACATCCAGCATCTATCATTTTAAATACCAGTTCAGTCAAACACTCAGTGTAGCTATTACAATAATACGGGGTTATGCTGATGTTGCTTTAAGATGATGATGCTAATGCTATAAAACAAAGATGAGATCAGAGTGGCAGCGGATCCGTGCCAGGATAATTGTTTTTCTGCTGTCTGACAACAGGAGCCGAAAAATATGAAAATAAAAATTATAAAGTGAATCTGTGACCACAATGTTGTAGAGAGGACTGACTGGAGCAGCTTTCCCACAGGTGGTGGCCTAGATGCAGTTTTGTTGTTTACAAACTGCAAAGAGAATAAAGAAGAAGAAGGGATTTAGCCATGTAGACACACGCAAAGACAATGGTGCTGTTCAAAATGTTAATGGGCCACAGATTCTCTCAGACAACTTTAGATGGGTTGTATTTTAAGTCCATTAGGAGTAAGAATGAGGATTAACTAACGTTTACCCAATCAGCCTGTGTTTTAACAGAGTGATGCAAATACACTGCAACTCCCATGGGTCTTTAAAATTAAGACAAATTGACTGACAACAGCACCTGCTGCATGACAAAGGACCCCCACTTAACTAGAGTCAAGGGTGGGCCCTTGCAACCACAGACACACAGACACTCACACACATGCACACACACACTCTGCAGCGCTGCCTTCGCTGGATTGGCTTTCTGATAAGGTGATAACGGTACGGGCGTCTGCCAACAAAGAGACACGCTTCTTATCTCCATGAGAATGGAGAGGGTTTTTCAGACTGGAGACTACAGCCTGGTATCTCACTGTGTGTGCGTGCGTATGGAAGCACACACAAGAGCTACCTCTTAGAATATCTGCCAGTGTTTACGTGTGTGGATGAATCTGTCTTTGCATGTATGTGGTGGAGACTACAGACTGCTCCCTAAAGACTGCGCATGTTCACAGACTCCAGAGAGAAGTTCTAATCAGACAGTCCATCGTCTAGGGCTTAAGAAAGAGAGACTCTGGTAGTATGTGTGTGGGTGTGTGTGTGGCAGATGGGTGTCTGTGTGTGCTGCAAATAGCTGAAAAGTTTTTACTATATCTTTTTATAAAATCACACTTTACATTTAAATTAATCCATTAGATCACGCACCGGGCTTTCGGTGTGTGCTAAAAACAAATTAATGCAATAAAAAAGAACTGACTTTGGCTAAAATACCTTAAATCTCTTAACGACTAGAATCGGTAGTTTGGTGTCTTTTTCATATCTTAAGTATGTTGTTTTGTATATTAGTCAAAAGTGGCTAATTTCCTTTAATTGCTAAATCTGCTCACACAGGCAAGAAAATTGAAAACACACATGGATGATAAGACATTAGACGTTATGGTCTGCAGCTTCATTGTTTGAGTCTCTGTTGAACTGTTTAATGGGTGAGGCGGTTGATTAAGCAGCTTGTGTTTCTAAGTACACCCACCCAACCAGGTCTAATTAGATCCAAAAAAACCCCACAAAACCCCTTAACTGTGCCGATCCACTTCACGCTCTAACATGCACAAAATCTATCGGCTTCTACAGAACAAGTGAGAACAAATAATTTGGAAGCACAAACAGAGAGAAAGCTGACCGCAAACTGTTCTGCAAAAGAGCAAATTTCCACTTTGGCATGCAAATTCTCCCCCTCCGCCTCTCTTAGTGACCTCAGAAGTTTTATAGTTCAACATGAAAGAAATGTTGGGTGAGGGTGTGTCTCTATCTAAGAACTGCAGCTATAAAGAAATAAAGACCAGAGAGAAAGCACATGCATGTGAAAATAGCAGAAAACATGTACACATCTGTGTTTTTGCAGGTGTGCTACGCCAAAGACACTATGCGCTAATCAATGATTTTCATGTGCATCAACAGCATTGGGGTCTCTGATGGGAGTAATCCTGTAATGACCACCTAATCCCAACTGGATGGTAACTATCTGGCTAGCATTGCAAACACACTTTCTTCCACATCATTCATCAGCAGCTGAGCCAACAGATTCCAGTCTGTGCTTGTGTTGCACATGTGCATCTGTATCTCTTATGTGCACATTTTTGGGTCTGAGAGATCATTTCATGTGAATAGAGACTCTCTGCAGACGGCAAGACTGAAGTTGACCTTTAAATGATTTTTTAGCATTTTAATTTTAATGTTTTTAATGAACAAGAAGTTATTCACGAAAAGTTAGATGCCTATGACAAATTTCCCATCATTTAGGCAAAGCGTATCAGTGCTTGTATATGAAAGCCAGGAGCTTGTAGAACCACCTTTTGCAGCAGTAATTGGAAAAAAATCATTTGTGTACGACTTTATCAATCTCTTACATCATGGTGGGATTTTGGACCTTTTTTATAATGCTGCTTCATTTGATTGAGGTCTGCAGATATTCATTTATGCAAATCTCCCTAAGTGTCCTGCCACAGCATTTAAATCATGCTGAGGCCTGAAGTTTGACTAAAAACGTCAAAGAATCAAGCAACTTGTTGATTTTTTTCCCAGCCATTCTGTTGTAGATTTGGTGGGATCACTGTCCTATGGCATGACCATGGCCATCACATTAAAAAAATTTAAGGTAAGTTGATTTATGTGGGCTGACTTTAACCTTTTATTGGTTTGTAGATGTTACCCTCGCAGCATGGTTCTCCTCTAATCAAATTTATATGAGGACGGAATGGCTTATGTATCATCTAATGAATATATTCTACAAAAGGTCACAATGAAAAATTAATTTAATTAAAATCCTTTTAAGATTTGAGAATAAAGATCATCACCAACATAAGAAAAACCACTTGAAAAAAATGTTTTACAAAAAATGTTTGGTTTTTCTCTAGATGAATAAAGGCTACAAAAGACAAAATGTCAGTACAAATGGTTTGACCATTAACAGGAAATTGAGTTCAGCCTGAAACTAAGCCTAGTAGCACCCAAGTCTTAAACCTGGGTCAAACATCTCTGTTTGATGTCAGAGTTCACAATTTAACCCAATATTGTCCGTTCAGATTAACACTGATGGTAAATCTGTGGCTACAGATGAAGTCAGAACGCACGCAAACAATCATCATGTGAGGCATGGGTCAAACCCTGATATGTTTGGTGTCAAAGGTCCACAGTCCTTACCTCTTAGGTTTGTTTTCACAGCGCAAATAGGTCATACATGTGAATTACAAAAAGGTTGGGCCACCCAGCAATTTAACGTTTTTCTTTTGTGATTAAAAAGATTAACTTGGGTTCTAGCTTAGCAGAAAGCTGGAAATATCTAGACAGACAGATTTGATTTTTTGTTCTAGGTATTGAGATGTCTATCATTTTTCACTGTTGTGAAAATTTACCTCGTAGTACGTGAGTGAAGGCATATCTTGACTACTTCAGGACTAAAACCAAAACTTACTGCATGGATAGAGATAAGCAGGAAGAAAGAAAATGTTCCTTTGTAAACAAATTCGGCTTCTAGCAATCATGTAAAATGGGAAACCTGTTATCCGTGAAAGAATTAGGACACTTCAACTTCTTTTGACAAAAACAAATTCAAAATTCAGTTTGTGTTTATCTTTCTTTCTTTCTTTTTTTAAATTGCAGGTCAGATACAGTAAGTCTAAGTTGGGAAGATGAAAGATAAAACTTTCCAAATGACCCAAAACAAATCTTCTGCAGTTCTGTGGTGCACTTTGTTGTTACTTCTGAAACACCTCGTGTCCATACTTGTATAAAAGCTAACAGCTAATAATGACCAACATACCACTTTATTTTCCTTCTGTTATAGTTTTGTGGTGCTGAATGGACAGTTCCCTAAAAATGATTTTGCATGCATCTTACAGTTTACTCCTGTTATCATGTATGCTTAACTGTCACAACACTTTTTTCATAAAAGTTCGACTATAATAGATTTAGTGCTGTTAATTTTTTACTTTGTTCATCTGCCATCTTGAATCACTTCATTTTTTAAAGCGTGGTTTCAGTTTTCTGATGCCAGTGTTTTTGAGTCTCATTTCCGTATTCACAAAAAAGCAGGTCTTACAAAAATGTTAATGAACAGGAAGTCATAGTCAGTATGAGTTGTGACAGCAACGACAGAGGATACTTTCATGTAGTCTGAAGCATAAAACTTCTTTGTAACACTTTAAAAATAGAGCAAGCAAATCTGTGGAAACCTTCCAGGCATTTCTATGTCAAAACCATTTTCCAGCTCTCATGAAAACCACCGTCCTGTCTTAGGTTTTCATTTGTACTCTCAAAGCAGGAAATAAAAGTGTGTGTAAAGCCAGATCCTCGCGGGAGCAGTAGCAAGGAGTTGATAAACATTGACGTTGTAAGACAAGAAGTCAGCTCCCCTCCTCTATGGAAACCTAAAGGGGTCAGGTCACATCTTGTCAGTCTGCTACTTCAACAAACTAACAAAGTGGAAGTGTGCAGACTAAACAATGAAGAAACGTGTACTCTACATCACTCATAGCCACGAGGATCGAAGTGACGTTAAGCCCTTTTTGCATGGGACACGAGCTACCTGGAAAGCCTGGTGGTTTTTGTCAGAACTTAAACAGTCACAGCCTTTTTTTTAACCCCATGTGAATCTGCTACAGCTGTGTCTGGATGGGACCTGTTTGGCAGGAAACCAGGGGTAATATATTTCTTGTATTGCACATCATTGGTTAGACCGAATGGTCATTAGGGGAAAAAATCTATTTTAATAGTATTCTACCAAATTACTTAGGAGGTGTTTCATTTTAGAGAACACACTTTTCTGCAAGAAAAAAAAAGAAATAATGCAGAAACTAGGTTCCTTAATGACATGATTGCCTTTGTGTGGTTTTTTTAGTAGGTCCTATGTAACTAAGTTATGGAGTGGCGCGTCCCCTCCAACCCTAGTTTGGGTTTCCATATTTCCAAATTCATTTTAGAACATCTTAATTTGAACAAAGACTGTTTATTGGTCCATTGTGGTAACTTAACCTCGGCTGCATGATTATTCTTGTGTCATGAAATCATTTTTTTGTACACATATTACTCAGATTTGGGTTTGTGGTTGCCAGTTTAAATCCCATGATAAACTGTGGATGGGAAAACTGAATGAGCAATACTCTGTGAACACCCAGCTGCTGCAGGGAAGCTGCTGGATGGTACAGGGCAGCTTTCAGTGCTCTACACAGCTGGTATAGAACAGGAAGGTGAACTTTTTTGGAATATAAAGTCATTTTCTTTAGTGTCTTTTCTTAGCCTCTTCATTCTTTAAAACCAAAGTAAAAGATCGTTAGTGGATTTATTAAAGACAAAAAAAGGACGAAAAAGTTAAATGTATGGATAGCACAGAAAGATCAGTAATGGGTTTAAATCATCTGCATAGGTGTTTAATAGTGTGGAAAACTACACTGTACACATGATGTCACTAGTGTTAGTATGTTCTGTCCTTCATAAGCAACAGCAAATTTGACAAAAGGGTCACCACTGCACACACTGTAAGCAGTTTTGAGCAGTTTTGAGCTTGAAAAAAAGCTTGAGCTTGTACACAGAAGTTGTAGGTCCCTTTTTGTGGGAACCGGGTTGTAGGATTGTGCTTGCTAAAACTAAAGTGCCTTGACTACCCTGCCTAACGAGGTTCTGAATGACACTGCTTTCTGTACATTAATGTGCTTCACCACCGGAGTTTAGAATGCAACACTTGTTTGTTCCTCACGGAACAAAAACAAAAACCACAGCAACAAAAGTCAGTGTGTTGATTAGATAAGGGGAGTGACGCTATCTGCACCATGTTCAAAGCCCACATGTTCTGCCTGGCTTCACATGTTAGCGACGGATCACGACTCTGCATTCATCTGCAGGCAGCCGTAGTCAAAATAGAGGAGGCCGCACAGATCGCCCGCATCCCGACCCCGTCAGCATGTAGGACAGTGCAGCAGAAACCTGCTGATTTACAGAATCCACTCTGCAGAGTGTGTACGAAAGAGAGGGCCAAGTGCTGACTGATTGGATCTGTGGTAGAGTGTGTGTCTACAAGTGTGCATTTGTAAGTGTGTATGCCTACTCATATGTGCCCGTGTGTGTGCGCGTTTGCACCTTCCAGACAAGGCGGTAGAATAGGACACAACAGGATTATGTGAAGTTGAAAAACAAAGCTGTGTGGTCGGTATTGTGGGGAAACGATAGTGTGAGACACGAGAAATGCGACACATATAAGACAGAAAAAGACAGAAAAATCATTTAAAAATATTATTCACAAGCCAGAACATACAAAAACACTAAACACTCTAAACAGATTTACTGACTTACACATGGTGCACTAATTTATTTCCTCTTTAGAGGGTTAAAACTTTGCTTTTCCTTATTTTCTTTTGTATGTTTTCGTCTGTGCATGTATCTCCTCCGAGGCAAATGGTCAGGATTCAGATTGCTCTAGACCCTCAATTTCAAGGTAACTTTCTCTACCTTTGCATCTTTAGGGTGTCATAAAGTGTGAATATCACTAATATACTGCTCTGCTTGTGAGCACATAAGCCCCTCCTACCAGCTGTCCAAACCTTTTGTTTAATGAGGGTCAGCCAATAAGACGAAAGTTTACTTAAAGTGAGGGGGGAAAAGTTAAAATGGTATATTACAGACATTGGTTAAAATGAGGGGATTCACCAACATCCAGTATGAGAAAAGCAGCATCATGTAAACTACTTTGGTCAGAATCAGCTTCATTTTATGATTTCAACATAATTTTTCTACTGGAGAGACAAAAAGCAGACTAAGAGCAATGAAAAGTCAGTGAGAGAGAGAGGAGTTTGACAGCAGCTGGACAGGCAGTGTTTAATACTATTCTTGGTGTGGAATGTGCTGTTGAAGCACAACAGGCCTTTCCATTGGTGGGTGTATGTGTGTATTTGCAGACCACTGACAGCTCAGCTAAGACTGAGCCATACACTACACCTCCCATGGAGCACTACACACACAAACACAAAATGTCTTTGCAAGAAAAAAAAGAACACATATTTATGAGAAACTGGTCATTTATACATGGGCACAGACCGGCTATTACTGTAGACCGTTATTCACGTGATGATGGAGGATGTCTTCACCAAATGATATTGCTATAAATATTCCTCAAGCAGACAAAGGAGTAGTGAACCTGTGTTTAAAATCTTAATCCCTATAAATCATTTATTGAGTATAAATAGTTTTAATTTAAATAAAGAAGTAAAAATAAAAGGCCAACCTCTTTGGGACTAGAAAAAATAAGTGGTTGTCCAGTGATTGCATTGCACTCTCAACCTCTTGGCAACCACTTTCTAT
This sequence comes from Pundamilia nyererei, assembly GCF_000239375.1. Classification (NCBI taxonomy): domain Eukaryota; kingdom Metazoa; phylum Chordata; class Actinopteri; order Cichliformes; family Cichlidae; genus Pundamilia; species Pundamilia nyererei. The sequence goes on from NW_005187491.1 coordinate 569,072, forward strand.
CACAACGCAGTTTCACAGGTCACCAGGTGGGAGGCAATTTGTTTCCACTTGCAGTCTGACTTAGATCGACTACAACCAGTTGCAGACAGATTGGTGAAGGTTTGCAAATAATCACTGCCTAATTTATAAACACAGACAGACTGTCAACACATTACAGTTGATCTGAGTTAGTCTGCACCAATGAAGCCAACTCACATGCACTGCTTCTCTTTGTAGTAGTTGACTTGACTCAACTGGTTGTATTCTGGTTATTTTCCATATAAGAAAAGTTGCAGAGTGCCTATGTCATCTTACAGTTAAATTGTTGATGAGGATTATTAACCAGGCAACAGCTGGGATTTAAAATACTATTGTTACTTTAAATTTGGGCATTTGCTATAGCAATGGACACATATGTTGTCAGATAGGTCACACAAACTAGTTTCAAGATTTGACTCGCAAAAATGTGTTATTCTGAACAGCATAAACCACCTAAGCTACTTTTCTACTTTATTTATTTGCACATCAGTTAGGGACTTAGACCCTCACAGATTTATTAATATGGAATTAGTACATTTATTACTGAGCAAAAAACAGAGCAGAGGGGAGATGGGAGTTAAAGAAAACTGGAAAAGAAAGGGAAATGTTGAGGTTTGTGTAATAACAGTATGAATTAAGGAAGAGACACAGACAGAGAGGAAGATGGTAATTCATGTTTTTAAAATGAGACAATAAAAGAGAAAAAAGAAATGAGAGACAAAGATTTATAGAGAGAGAGAGAGAGAGAGAGAGAGAGAGAGAGCAAGACTGACTGCGGCTGCTGCTTCCATTGCTTGCTCTCTCTCTCTGGGTGTGGTATAGTGGGTGGGTTCATTCCCGTGGTCAGCTAAGATATTTTCTCTCTGCTCAGCTACGCCCTGCCACTAACCAGCATGCAGGCACACACACATCCACACACAAACACACACATAATGTACAGAAAAATATACAGTGGCCAGGCCGAAGAACCAGTCTTTTGGCCTGATACAAAAGGACATGAAGTTTTCCAAGTCTGGTGGTGACACAAAATCTCTTCCTCTCTGTCCCTCGCATACACGGACTGATTCGCACAAACACACAGATGCACACATACACGCCTCCGTCAACTTCCTCGGCACTCTCTGCACTCTGCCTTAAATACAGCCAACCACATCAGAAAGGGCATTTACAAAACTGGCTAACTTACAC
>NW_005187491.1:570355-591625 GCF_000239375.1 Pundamilia nyererei
GTCACGACCCACACACGTAAGCATGATGACAATTTGCATATGTGAACACAAACACTCCAAAAACATAGGATGCAAAATCTAGTGTTTGTATGTGTTGGCTTTGATGTTTTGTTCTGCCCATTGTTCTGCTCTGAGACACAACAGTTCATCCCTGAAGAGTGTTTGAACACCCACACACACAAATACCCGCATGCACAGTATATATAAGGTGGATACCATCTACACACACAGTCAGCACACAAAAATAGCGCAACAAGAACTTGTCTAGTTCGTTTTTGCATGTGGAACAAAGAGAAAAAACCTAAATCATTTTACACTTTATTTTCATATTCATACTTCTGTCAAACTTTATCAACTCTACACTTGCACAAAGATTTTCAAGGTAACTGGAGATCACGCCAAAGTCCTGTGGATCTCTTTGCAATGATGTGTATAATGAATGGATTGCATTGAGATCAGGACTTCTTTCTGTCAGATGTCCCTCTTAAAGTATTGCATAGACATGTGTACCTAAAATTACACACAATTCTAGACTGATATCAACCAGAGGTGTCAACTCCTTACACACTGTTTCCATCTGCAGTCTAACATTGACTCTACCTAAATTGATTTCCAGTGGGTGTGATTTTCCAGTCACTAGAGACCAACATATCCACCCAAATTTCATCATTTCAAATAAACTTGCTTCAGCGGGCCTTGAGATTGGAGTGGCGCAAGCTAAAAATGATTCAGGATGTTCCTGCATTTGTTTGTCATTCCTTGGTGTTGCCAAAAACAAGTGAGAACAGGCCATGTTGCACCACATTGCTTGACAACAGCTTGTCAACAGCATTAGTCCTGCCCAGTGTGATGAATGGCAAATCCTTGGTCTACCATGGCTGCTAGTAGACACTGGAAAGTAGAATAAAGTATCCTTTCAAGTGCTTTACGACAGAATGCTAAAAACATAACAACAAATAGCAACCCAAAAGTAAACCAAAAACCTAAAATATCTTATAAGTGAAAAAAATAATGTTCAGCGACCTGGTTCCTGACAGAAGATCTAGCAAAAGTGGGAAGAGAACCCAGGGTTTCCATTACCTTAGACACAAGTCTGTCAGTGGCACAAACAAGGACTTCTGTTATTTAAATATTAAGTGAGAGAAAATTGTCTGCTACCAACGTTTAATAGGGTCTAAGAACCTATAAAATATCTGTAACTTGGGTCCTAAAGAGACACACAGCTGAATTAACGTCCTTAAAATGCTCGATATGTGCTAAAAAGCGAGCAGCTATAAACCGTAAGGGCCCAAAACAGAATCTAGTGGCATGCCATAGGCAAGAGAAGTGAGAGACCCATAGAAAAAGATTGTGGTGTCAGATGTGATGTCTTTGAGCAAAGATGCAGCTAAAATGTTGACAACAGGCAGATTCTTTCACTGAATTTAATGATTTGACCAGATTAGGCACAGAAACGGGTAAGAAACTTTCAAAATCCCTGTACACTGACACACACATGTTCACACTGTGAATGTAACAGGGCGATGAAACGTGAGCTTTCTTACTATCTGTTCAACCCAGAAACACATAAATAATATGTAGTTACTGAAGAAACGATTAAATTCGTAACCAGAATCTCACAGGTTTTAGATATTAAATAATTATTTTATCACTCAGTCTTTCTATTAAGGTTCCAAAGAAAAAGCTGGTATGCAGTGGATAAAGTGATAATCAGGAGTCTTCCTGAATGTATAATTTTAGCAGTGCCCACAGAGGAACAGTGCTCTTGTTATGCTGAGATAATATTAAAATTGGTGTATAATGGAACATTTTAAAAAAATAATAATTTTCTTAAATCCAGTGGAGAGTGAAGATGACAGGTGACTTCTGTCTTGTACAATCTGTTCTTCTTCATGTCCATGTTTCCAAAAATTGTGCTGCACAGTATCTTTACAGTCCCTCCATTAAGAGATTAAACTGTTTCACAAGGTAATTTTTTCCCAACTATTTGGCATCAACAGTACGGCTAAAAGCCAGTTTGATCTGAAACAATAACACTGTAGTGGGCTTTTTTCCATTTGCTGTAAAGTGGTTTGTTGGATTGGATCTATTCTCAACAAGTTTATCCAAGTGGCAGAGATGTTTAATATTACAGATACTAACACTAAAACTTGAATTGCAGCTTTGCAGCTGCATGCCTGAACCAGCCAGTCAAGTGGTAGCTTATATCATTTTTTGGTAATGGGAGAAGTTTCCTGAGGCAAATTTTGATTTATGATAGAAATATATCTGAATCAAAACTTGAACTAGCTAGATGATTTGTATGGGTTCACGTGGTTTGTGAAGCAATGACGGTATGCTTCAAATAAAAATGTGTGCAACAAACTCTAAAACACGAATGCTTTGCACAAATCATAAAAGGTGCAGCACAGAAGATCTATGGAATCACAATTTCCCCTTCTGTTTCTGAGTTATGGCGAAAACAATTTCTTTTCAGAACATTATGATTATCACATTGAAACTATCCTATTACATTTCTGGGTTATTTTATTTCTCAAGTGCCTGAATCCTTAATTTATGGACAAAAAGGCTTTTCTTAAGTCACAGTCTTTGACTACTGAATTCTAGAAATTTTGAGTTCAAGTTGATGTTTGTGTCAGACATTATAAAATTCCCTCAAGGCATTTCTGAGATATCTCATTCACAGGAATGGGAGTGATGGACTGCAGCAATTGGACTTATCTGTGTTTTCTGCTCCCACCTTTGCAGTACTGCCACAACAAGTGATGATAAAGGGAAAGGCACCAAGGATAGGAGCCAAGTTCCCCTGACAATATAATATCAAAATCCATCATGGCTGCTGCCATCTCTACATCATATCTGACGGGATCATTGTTATTTATTTCAGTATCTCATTCAGTAGTTCTTTGTTTAGTTTTGTTTTTGACAGTCTGCGACATGGGCATGAACCCATTAAGAACCCTTGTATTTCTAATATTTCACCTCACAGATGTTAAATTTACAGCTTATCCTGCCAGTGCCCCCACACTAAGTCTCTCCTGGGTGACAGCATCAGTGAAACTCCCACCATGTGAAATATAAATGGAAAGAGCAGAACCAGCATGGCTGTGACCTTGGCTTCTCTTGAAACAAATTATAAAAATATTTACAGATATTTTGAGACCTTTTCATATTTCACGGCGCTCGGTGTTTTCCTTGTCACTCATGCAAAGCGGAGGGAGGAAGGGGCAACACCCAGGCTGGCTAGCCACAGACAGAGCACCCTGCTGGGGGAAACCCTGCACACAGACACCCTCTTCCTCAACCTCCCAACCAAGCTGAAAGACCCCTGAGGACCTGAGGGACACCACAGTGTATATACAGGTAGACTTTACAACAGGTACACAAAACCGCTTGAGTGCCTACAAATTAAATGCTGAAAGAGTCTTTCATACTCACATATTTACGCACAATAAACCGCAGCAATGGAAATGTATTACACATACACCACGCACACAATTAACGTGGGAAAACTGTGACTTCATAACTAGTCTGTCATAAAAAAATACTACCATGAAAACAAACAACCGCAGTAAAAAGATAAATGTATTCTTCAGCCTGGAAACAAAATTCAAAACACAGTACAAAATAACATCCATGTAGGAAATGTTCTGATGCATTCAAGGATATCACATGATCCTCATCAGTGAGGGAGAGTTAACTTCAATTCAATTCAATTCAATTTTATTTATATAGCGCCAAATCACAACATAAGTCGCCTCAAGGCGCTTCATAGATACAGAGAAAAAAAACCAACAATCATATGACCCCCTATGAGCAAGCACTTTGGCAACAGTGGGAAGGAAAAACTCCCTTTTAACAGGAAGAAACCTCCGGCAGAACCAGGCTCAGGGAGGGGCGGCCATCTGCTGCGACCGGTTGGGGTGAGAGAAGGAAGACAGGATAAAAGACATGCTGTGGAAGAGAGACAGAGGTTAATAACAGATATGATTCAATGCAGAGAGGTCTGTTAATACATAGTGAGTGAGAAAGGTGACTGGAAAGGAAAAACTCAATGCATCATGGGAATCCCCCGGCAGCCTATGTCTATTGCAGCATAACTAAGGGAGGATTCAGGGTCACCTGGTCCAGCCCTAACTATATGCTTTAGCAAAAAGGAAAGTTTTAAGCCTAATCTTAAAAGTAGAGATAGTGTCTGTCTCCCGAATCCAAACTGGAAGCTGGTTCCACAGAAGAGGGGCCTGAAAACTGAAGGCTCTCCCTCCCATTCTACTTTTAAATACTCTAACTTAGGGAGAGTGTGCTCCTTCCTTCTTTCTCTTATCCTAAAATCTCATATCCTCCTTAGCCCACCACCTTTTACCCTCCGGTTTCTCCCTCATCTTTTACTTTTCTTTGCTTGTGTTTCTTTCTCTTTTTTAATCCTCAATTCCAGCCTCCTTCCTTTTCTCGTGGCTACTCCATTTTTTCCATTTTGCATTTTTGTTCACCTGTTTTATTTTTTGTTTCTTTGTCTCTCTCCATTCCTCCTACCTCCTTCTTTGCCTTCCATATATGCACCTGTTTGGTTTCCTTTTAGACGCTGCAGCAGCTCTGGCTCGGTGAGCATGTGTTTATTAAATGTACTGTGGTAAACCACCATTTGTCCTCCTACTCATCCACTTAACTTCCCCTGCTGAAGATACATTTTACCTTGCCACATCTCCGGCAGGAAAGAAGGAAAGGGAGAAAATGCAAAGTATTATGACTCCCACTGATTAAAAACAAAAGAGGCTTTATTCTTGAAAACAAGAGCTCAGACAGCTCTCTTTTCTCACCAAAAGCCACAAGCATTCAAAAATGCCCGCATAACACTTTCATTCTTCAGTCAAAGACTTTAGTTTTAAACCACTATGGCTTCCAAACTATGACCTAAGGTAATAATAAATAAATAAACATCAGTACTAAAAAGACCAGTAATACTTTTGATAACTGATTGCTTTTCTATCAAGTATTGCTAAAAATGGTCTAATTGAAATCTAATAAATTTCAAATTCCAGTATACAAAACAACAGGTTCTTATGGAACTGTGGGACCATAGGAATCTCTTTAAAGAAGACACTCTTTTAAAGGTAAGGCAATTCCCTGTATTGCACATTTAGCTGGTTGTATAGTGAATAAACTGACAATCTTATGAAGTGTTACCTGATTTTTAATTACCAACTGCACTTATTAAAAAAAGAAAAAACTGCATTTGAAGTTAGATGAACTTGCTCTGCCTCAAAATATGACACATGTTAAAGAAGCTTGTTTTCATTCTATTGCATGGTAATTTAATATTTTTCTACGGTTTTCAGTTCCTTAAGGCCAAATAAAACATCATAAATGACAGACTGACAGTGTGAGTGCAAACTGTTCAGGGATCCTTCACACACTGTGTTTGTGTGAATTTCTGTGTGGTATAAAGTTTGCCAAAATTATGTCTGACTGATTTACCCAGCATTAGTAAACCGCACGTAGTCCACACACATATACACTCACCGACGCGTGCGCGCAAACACACCAAATTTACTGCAAATACACTTTATTCCAGGGAATTAACTGGTGGAAAAGTTCTTACAAGAAACACATGGGGCTCTTTCATAAACACACAAACACACCAGATTAATTCCACAAACATACTTTAAGTAATGCTCAATATAATTTCAGAGGTAGTCACTTATTTTAATGACATTTTACCTTAGAAACACACACACACACACACACACACACACACACACACACACACACACACACACACACACACACACACACACACACACTACATTAGCTTAGTAAAAAGGTGAGAATCAATTAAGCTGATATAAACACTGTGATGTTCTCATTGCCATGGAGGTGTCATGGAGGCCACATACACATTTACACACATACATGAACACAAAGGTAGCAAACATCCTCCACTGTGTAATCACACAGTAACTTTGCTCACTCTTTACTTTCACGCTTCAGTTTGAGCTCCCTCCTCCTCCCCTTCTGCTTCCTCTCATTGCTCTCTCCCTCTCTCTCTCCTGCTATCTCCTCCACACCAGCAAACTCTCAGTTGTATGTAAATTGTTGCTGCAGCCCTGTAATCACAGTTCAAAACAGCCGACAACACGGCCACTGCTGTGAACGTGAGCCAAACTGTAAACAGAAGCAGGAACATCACAGCTGATTGTAAATGCAATAATTTAGATAAAAGTGGCTATTTATAATTAATTATCACAGACTTTTAGTCAACTTCAGCATCATTAGAGTGCTGAAGGTCAAACATCACAGACCTTATATTTTTGTCAATTAGCATGAGTCTGAGACGTAGAAGAACCATTTTAACCTACTCATGCAGACGGAGACATCAGATATGTGTCTGTCACTTTGCAGAAAAGGTGCAAAAAAATGATGATATAAATATATATTTAATTAATGAATATACAGTGTCTGCTTCTTCTTAACATGTATAAAAAGCTGCCTAGTATATATGTTTGTTTTATTCTTGAAATTGATGTATGATGGTAATTATTAAAGTGCATATATAATATACACATCATTTGACTACACTATCACTGTGCTGCAACTTTTATTTTCAGTTCCACAGCACTCAAATGAAGCAAATATTTTACATTAGTAACTTATTTGTTGGTTTACAGCCACTCTCATCTAAGACCAGCGTTTGAGAAGCAGAATTGAGTGGAAAAGAGTGAAAAAAAAATACCAAGAAGGTCAAACAGTGAGTTTACAATCTCCACATCTTTGGCAAACTCATCAAATTTCCTGTTACCACAGGTGTGACTGTGGGTGGTTCAAGTGTTTAAGTGATCCAGAAAAATATACTGGTCACCAGAGTTTGTGCACACTTACACACACAGGCAGGGTTACGCTGGATGTATAACTACAGAATGTGCTCACTTTTAGTTTGCATACACATTCAAAGTAAGTCAGCCACACCCACATACCACACACACACATTTACACTGGCTACTCTTGCAGGCCATGCCTCATTGCTTCTATATTTAAAACAAGCTTCTGCAAATAAATAAATAAATAAATAAAATAATAGTAATAATTAAAGAAATAAAAATTTTCATGAATCTTTGCAAAATCAGTTTCACTGTCTTTTCTAAAAACTGTCCATTAGCACATCTACCTTCCCTCATCGTCATCATTAAAAAACAGGAGCGTGCAAAAGTTTGTAGAGGTAAAAGATAATGTGATAATGCCATGAAAATGCACTGTATGTCTGGGCTTGTAGTAATGCTGCATAATTATTTGTGATTCCTTCCTATAATATGGCAGGATTGCATTGATGATACTCCAGTTCAGGGTTTGCACACTGCACTGTATTCTTTTTGACTTCTGATCACCTCACAATTTGCATCAAAAGGATGGAAAAATACTGCATAAAGCACTACTTCTTATGCAGAACATCTACACAGATATTGAAACTATGTCACAAAGTGAAGTGACAACTTGACAAAAAAAGCAACTGGAATTAATATTCTGTCATAAATCAATAGCATTATGGAAAAGTCAAACTTCGAGACAAACCAAAATATACAAACTAGGAAAGACTGCAGAAAATTTGTGAAAGATGCATTAAAACCTAAGAGAAACATTTTGTTTTCTCAGAGCAGTTTTGCATCTAAGGGCAACTTCTACAATGGCTGCAACTGTAAACACACAGACAAGTGATTAATCTGACCACTCCTGCTCTTGGCAGTGTGTTTCCGCCAGTAAATCTGGGCTCTGGTGGCAGTCTGCATTCCACAAACGCACACATACATCATGCACAAACTAACAAGGCCAAATTTAATGAATACAACTCACACATTCAGATCCACCCATGCACACACCTGCAGAAAAATACACATTTGACCAAAGTATGCTTCTGTCAGCACGAGCATAAAGCACACACCTGGTAAATTTACAGTTATGTGCTCCTGTTACACAGTGAAATCTCATGCTGGCAATGTTTATATCTGATGATCTTTTTCAAGGAAATTCACTTTTTTTCTTCTTTTTTTTAATTAAAAAAAAACACCTCACCAGAAAAGCATTACTTTACTGCATGACATACAGCAGCAATAGTTTATGTTTAGGTAGAAGAAAGTGCCTTACATGATGTTAATAATTGTCACTCACTAATAGCTACTGGTGTTCCTATAAGGAGCTGTGTTTAAACAACATAGCTAGCTGATATTATAAATTGGCCCAACACAGTCTTTCCAGCATGCACAAGGTATCCTTTAGTGTTGTTGCTTTAAAGCTCTGGCCGCAGCTATACTGGCTGCTGAGAGATAATAATCATGTTTAAAAGAAGTGCAAAATCTTTGTTGACGTGGTTGGATAGCTAGACAGAAAACGCTGGTTGATGTCCCATCATGACCTTTATCTTACACATAACTCACTGGTTTGGTTTAAGAACAAAAAAACAATTTGGTTAGGTTTTCGTACTGAAATCCTCTTGGTCTGGGCTAGGAAATGAAAAAGAACCTGCTCACCAATAAATGGTAAGTTTCCAGTGTTGGACCACTTTCGATATAACTATAAACATTATGTGAGATTACTAGGGGTGAGTGAATCAATCCAAAATACCAGTGCCAACATTAGTATTGATATCATATCGATACGAAATGATGGGATCAACAGTTTGGCTTCTCTCTGTATTCCATGTGTTGCTCCAGTTTCATTAAAAGTAGACAGGTCTGTGCAAACACTGCTGCTCTCACATCTCCAAGCAGACTTTTCTCCTTTTCCTCCTCTGCTGTTTTTTGTTGTTGTGCTGTAATATGACTGAGCAATGCTGAGCAGACAGATGAATGCTGCAGTGACATATGTATGAAGGCTATTTGCTACTGTGGCAACATCAACAATTTACAAGAAAACATGAAAAAGAGAACTCAGAGTGAAGAGAAAAAAAGAGGAAACGGAGGAAAATCTTTTAGACAGACCCAGACCCCTGGCACAGAGGCAGAAGCCACTGGCAGATCCCTTTCAGAGAGGCAAATAATATCCAGCTAGCTCATATAGTGGTGAAATTGATGTTTGACACATGACTTGGATCTTCAGTATTACTTAATGTTAATTTTCAGAGTGTGACTGGTAATGACAGGTCTTACTTTAGGAGATGATTTCCCACCACTGAAACGTGTTGCATTACTTACTTCAGTGGAACTGAAAATAATCACCTCAAAACATTCCATTTGTGTCAACTCAAGTCAAGACAAGGCAATTTATTTTAAATGCACATTTGAAACAACAGAAGCTGATCCAACATCATTTCCAGGCCAACCAAAAACAAAAAACTGGAATGTAAATGTAAAATTTTCAAAAGCTGAAAAATTGTGAAAAATGCATTTTGTTGTGTTAACAAATTAACAGCAGAAAGCAAAAATCACAGTCAGTTATTTGGTCATTAAAATGCAGTTGGCAATACTGGCCCTGCATTTACTTTTTAAATGTATTGCATTGATACCAAATGATGCAGTATGACCCCACTAATCATGACATCTACATTTTTACTTTTTTGCTGCTTAGCTCTAGCAGTCCAGAAACTGAAGGTGTCCTAAAATTTTGTTTTATCAGCATGAAGAGATAAAGCTTAAGTTGCAAATTTCAGACCTCAGATCAGCATCTACATTTGTGTGTGGCAGTGTATTTATACTACAAGTGAGGATTTAGATAAAAAGTAACTGCAGCACGTATCCAGGGTGTGTAGGTTTTGTGTTGTGGCCAGTGTAGTCTAATTGTAGAGGGAAGTGTCTGGCAGTCTGCCTGTCCTCTTTTGGCCCAAGGATACTCATCATAACAAACCAGTCGTGCATCCTATCATTTCACAACACCTCACATACGTTCAAACATACCAAAAAAAAAGCATCAGACAAACTACAAAGAACTGCACAACGCACTCCATTCCTTAAATAAGTTTAACAAAAGATCACACAGACGAGCCAAAAGCTGCGTGCTACTGAGCTCATTGTTTGCACTGTTTGGCTAATTTATTTTAACCTTAGCTAATCTAATCAAGGGAGGCAAAAGCCTAAATACACACAGTCTCACGCAGAGTACTAAATTTATAGTTTGAGATAAGGTTGGGAGCTAAACAGGAAACAGGAAGTATGTGGAATTGTGGGAACAAACAGACTGTCAACCCTACTTCGGCTGGCACACAGTGTGGCTGCCCACACACCGAAAATGACTCACTGGCAATTTGCTAATGTAGCAGAGCAAGAACTTGGAGAGAGACATACTTTGGTTTTCAAATGAAGAGTGACGTTAATCTGTAATTTAACGTTAGCTTTAATTTTAGCCTCATCACATACACACTATGTGCACTGTGTGGGGTATCTGAGCCTTTTTAGTCCAGAGAGCTGGTTAGTATGGCCAACAATTAGAGCCAGAATAACTTATCAGTCTGTGTAATTTATGATGACATTTCTGCTCCAAAATTAAAACTTCTTTTTACCGAACATACAGCAGTAAAATGGACCACTTATTTTCACCATTTCCATCCTCGTATTAAAGACACCACAACTTCTGGGGCATGCCTTGCTTTGGCATCATTTTGGTTTGTTGTGTGTACAAGTTTACAACCTAGGGAACCTTTATCTCTATTTCAGCTGGTTGCAGCAGATGTCTGCCCCTCCCTGATTCTGCCGGAGGTTCTTCCTGTTAAAAGGGAGTTTTTCCCATCCACTATCACCAAGTGCTTGTAGAAACTCATCTGATTGTTGGGGTTTTCTCTATATTATTGTAGGTCGTTATCTTACTGACTGCTGTTGTGATTTGCTGCTGTATAGATAAAACTGAATTGAAATGAAAAAAAACTTTGAAAGAAAACTTATTTCTCTTCCTGTTTCAAATTCTTCCATTCCTGCACCAGCACTGACATTTGTTTTTGTTTTTTTACTGAGCAGTAACACCCATTGATCAGGGGAAGACTGCTGTGAGTCCTGCACACCTCAAGCGCCAGCAGAAGCAGTGACTGTCAGAGTTGGCATACGCAAAAGCCAACATAGTGACCATGAATGAGGCTTTACGGTGATTTTGAAATGGTATGACTACATAGTTTGTCCAGCAGAGCCATTTCATCATTTATAACAAATGTAGCAGAGCATGCATCATTGGTGAGCAGACAGATGGTGGTGTAGAATAAAGTGGCCTTTTTAAAACTTTTAGCTTGATGTTCAAAGTGCTATTATATGACTCATAATGTATTTATGAGTCAATACCTTTCTCGTTGATATTTACATAGCACACAATTTTTCTTCAATTTTAAAGTGACAAACTGCTACATGCCTCTATAGGCATTAGGGATAACAGATATCAATGCAAACCTAGGTGAAGGTGCTCAAGACTTTAGGCCCTTTTCCATTAGTACCTACCAGGACTGACTCGCCACGGCTGTCAGGGTTTTCTATTAGGTCATAGTACCTTGTACCAGGTACCCAGCAGCAGGTATATAGTCTCCTTAATGTCCATCTTTGTTGTAACATTCGTGTCGCATACTAATTACGTCACAGGAAGCTCAGCTGCTTTGCTATAATGACGACAAACCACCCATATTAGGTGGTACTCAATTGTAATTAAAAACCAGTTGATCAGAGACGAGCCGCAGTGAATTGTGGTGAGTCAATCCAAGTAGGTACTAATGGAAGAGAGGCTTTTGTGCTATGGCTTATCTTAATGCTCACTCAAATAGAATACCAAGGTGTAGCAATTTTAATTTCCTAGTCTTCATGAATAGGAAATCAAATTATATTTAAGCCACAGTTCTTGAACCCCGCAGAAAAGAAACCTCCAGACCAAAGAAAGTTCAGACTCCAACGTAGTTGCAAAACACAACACCATCAAGTTTTCTGGCTACTGTGTCAGTTTATCAAAATACTTTTTCTTTCTCTGTAACTTATAACAGTGGCCACAAAAACATGTATATATGTTGATGTAAATGACTATATAAAACAAATAATTATATATTTTACTGTTTTCAATCATGTCAAGGTAAGAATGATCATTTCACCTGAAACTGCAGATTTATGATGTGTTGGCTATTAGAAAGTAAGTTAGAAATTACTGATATTCCAGCATGAAGCATTAGTGTGTTTAACAAGAGTCGCTTGAAGACTCCTGCAGGGATATTTTTACCGGAGAGAGGAAAGAAAGAGTTGTTAAAGGCAGCGCTGACACAGCAGATAACACAGCCTTACAACCTTATCACACACACACTTCTCACCGGAGTGTGTGCGGCTAAGTGAGTGAGTGTCAACAGCAGAGAAGCCGGTAGTCTTGTCTGCACGTGTGAGGAGATTCTGAGTTATGGCTGTGTGTGAATGTGTGAGAGAATACTGCTGTCTTTGTGTGTGTGAGTGTGTACAGAATAAGACTTATGGGGCATTTGAGTGAATGCTTGTCCATTTAAGAACTCAAAGAAAACAAGCAGTGTCTGAACAGTGGTAAAAATGAAGTGTGTGAATATGTGTGTCTGTGTGTGTGCTGTGGGATGTGGGCTGTGAAGATGAATAAAGGTTGTGACACTTTTTGAAAGCTAACAACTCTCTGTTTGTTCTCCCTCTATCAATTCAGCAGCCTGCCACCAGCTCACAGTGTGTGTGTCTATTTGTGTGAATGTGAGCAAACACAATGGGAACAAGCTTCAGCAATTATCCATTTAGGAGGTGAGAAAAGGTTATTTTCACTGAGAGCTTTATGCATGTTATTATTTGCAGTTTTTAATACTAAGGGCACAACTGTCAATAACAACTTTAATGATGTCTGGCTTTATCTTGTTTGTCTTTATTTTTTTTTCTCATACTAAGAAAAGGTTTAAAAGTTGGTTGGTTCAAAAGCTTGGTTCAAATAAACAACTTTTTAGTACTAGACTGAACATGATTCCTTCCACACCGTTGTTTATTAGCGAAATAATCTTTCATCAGATAAAGAGAAACGTGGCAATCATTAAAAATTACCCACAAACTGCTTTATTTATAGTACAGCATTTCTTTTAAATAAAACTGTAGACAGTTCCATCCAATTCTGCAAACAGCCTCTAATCCAGCTGCATAAAGTGTGCGTGTTTGTGGTGCTAGTACAGACATCTACGTGCAGCTTTACTCATCAGTAACACTCTGCCCTCCAATTAACAAAGACACACTGGGACTCTTTGTGTGATCACACTGACTGTAATTTATGTGTGTATGTTGGGGGGTGCTCAAGATTGGAGGGTTAAATGCAGGTGGTGTTTTTTTCTTCCTTTCTGAACATTCTTCATTCTCCCTCTCACTGTTTCACATGGCTATTGCATTTTATCATCAAAAGGAGGAGGAAATGTTTCTTAAAAGAGAAGTCTAGCTGATATAACTCTGCTTACAGGGCGATCGTGGCTCAAACAGTTGGCAGTTCGTCTTGTAAGGTTGCCGGTTCGAGCCCCGGCTCGGACAGTCTCGGTCGTTGTGTCCCTGGGCAAGACACTTCACTTACTGCCCACTGGTGATGGCCAGAGGGGCCAGAGGGGCCAATGCCGCGATATGGTAGCCTCACTTCTGTCAGTCTGCCCCAGGGCAGCTGTGGCTACAACTGTAGCTTGCCTCCACCAGTGTATGAATGTGAGAGTGAATGAATAGTGGAATTGTACAGCGCTTTGAGGGCCCCGAAAAGCGCTATATAAATGCAATCCATTATTATTATTATTATTGTTCCTGACAAATATCTTCTGACCAGTACATGCATACAAAAACAGAAAGTCAATAATTTGACTTAAATGTTAGTCGATTCAACTTGAAGGTTCCCGCTAACATCATGACTTGCATTTTTCTGTGTGTAGGTTCCTGTTTTGTTTTTTTAACCTTGTGTATTTGCATAAAGGCTGGCTAAACAATGCTAAATTCTAAGAAAAGAAATGCCTGTTAGTGGGTTTTATGGCAAGGGAAATGTTTGATATAAACAAATCATTTTAGTGATAACACATCAGGGAAAACATAACTTTTTGTAAGTTTACCAGATAACTCCAGATGGCACCTTTAATCATGACTCTTTAACAATCTTTCCAAGTAATATAAAAATTTACTTTGCTATTTTACTTCCTCTTTTACATACCAGTACTACAGTTTTATGATCCAGTACTGTGTTAGGGTAATTTTGAAACTGTGTTGTTACACAGTACTGCATTACTTCCAGGGCTATAGGTTTAGAAATACATCAGGGATCTGACTTGGTGGTCTTCTCTGATACATGTATGTATTAAACACATATGACGGGACGGCTGAATGTATATTTCTGTTTATTTTTTTTGTTAAACACTTCAATAGAGCCCTATCAGTGATGTCAGGACTTAACAGAAGCCAGGCACGTATTGTATAAAAATCAAGCCCATGTCCTATATTTCAATTTTTCATGTGTTTATAACTGTGATCTGCACCCTGAAATCCTAAACAGCTGACAGGCAAATGTGGAAACCACGGTTCCTGCTTTGCATATGTGTTTAATGTAAAAAAGGACGGCCACGTATGTG
The DNA here is from genome assembly GCF_000239375.1 of Pundamilia nyererei. Taxonomy (NCBI): domain Eukaryota; kingdom Metazoa; phylum Chordata; class Actinopteri; order Cichliformes; family Cichlidae; genus Pundamilia; species Pundamilia nyererei. Next base: position 584,877 of record NW_005187491.1, read on the forward strand.
CTCGGTGTGGAACACATGAATCTGCCATCGGACTTACAGACGGAGACAGACAGTGAGAACTGGGGAAGCTCTGAAGCTGAACCTGCTTGACACCCTTTCCTGTGGTTAATGCGCACAGTGGTTCATATGATTACTTAAGTGATTTCACCCCATTTTATTTCTTCCAACACAGAAACATCTGCAGGTTTCATACCGCAAGAAGGCAGATCATCTAACGAGATGATGATTTTGATGGCTTCTTTTCTGAATACTAGATATTGTCCAGTTCATCAGTGGCCTAAGGAGCTTGGAAAGAAAAGCGCCTGGACTTCTTTAAGTTGCTTGAAGAGGTTTCACCTCTCGTCCAAGAAGGTTCTCCAGTTCTAAGGTCAAACGGTGGAGACTCCCAGATTTAAGCCCTATGGCAGTGTCCCCCAAGAGGGACATGGACCCCCTATTGATCCTCTACCTAATCACACGAGCCAAGGTGTAAAAACAGGTGTAGGTCACAATCAGCCAAGGTTTCGGTTGAGCTCATTGTGAAACCTAGCCCCACCCTATCATGTGATTTCCTGAGGTCATCAGTGATTACCCTTGATATGGAAGTGATTTTACATAGTGGGCCACATACAGCTCACTTTGATCTTAAGTGGGCTGGACCAGTAAAACTACCCTTTCGATATGAGTCAGGGTTTGAACTGTAAGAAATAAATACGTAAAATACAGTAAAAGATCTGTTACCTCATAAAACAGTCATTTAATCGTTCTGCTTCTTATTTACTTTAGTGTAGTATGATTGACAATGGAGGAAGGCTTTATGAATCAGAGAAGCCTTAAAAGTTATGAAAAAACTGTTAAAAGTTCATCAATTTATTTACACATTTTCCAAAGCTGCCCAGTGGGCCAGACTGCTGTCTTTGGAGAGTTGATTCTGGCCCCCGGGCCTCATGTTTGACACCCCTGCCAGTAAATTCATGTAAATGCTCCAGTGTTGTAGAGACTTTATCTTACAATAAAAAGCTCCTAGTGATGGATCACATTGTGAAATGCTGCTTTAAAAAAAATTAACTAAGCTAAATTTAAATAATCTAAAAAAGTGCAGCCAAAGTGGCAAGCTTTCACTTTGTATATGTAAAAGCCAGAATTTTTTAAGGGGAGAATTTATGTTGAGACTACGATGTCTGTAGAGATGATTGATGTGTTCAACTTCAGTGACTGACTCGAACATTTATATAAAAATACACTATCACCAGTCACGAACACAAACACTACAGCCACAGGGGTTTAAGCTATATGCTAATGCATAATGAGCACATTAACACAGCACAAACAAAAGTACTGATTAGAACAAAATATGCAGCACCAAAACTTTCTGAATAATTTCAAAAGTTTTGTCGCTGTAAGTGTATTGTATATTCTGCTGGAGTTGTTTAACCAAACACTCACACAGCTCAGTCTTTCACCACCAACCCTAAACGGTCTGTTCATTGATGTGATGGATGGCCAGCAATGTGTATATGAGATATGGTAAATTGTATGAATACTGAAATACAGTCAGGCAAGTGTATTTTAGTGTCTCCAATGTAGTGAAATACATGAACACACACACACCCTTGGAGCTAAGTATGTTATATCTAGGAGAGGCCAGGAAGTTTTCACCACCCTTATTTAATGACACCATTTATCTCTGACCCTGTGTGCATGTACATGTGTGTGAATAGCTAGGCCTTTGTTTGCAGTACAATAGGCAAGGTGCCATTTAAACAGGGGATAGATCTCTGAATGCGCCTATAAAGGAATTCTAGAAAAATAGAAGTAAAGAGGTCAACCAGACCCCATGTAAGTGAAAGTCCAGGTGCTCTGCAGGCAATAAGATGAATGGTTGGTTGGTCCCAGATGGGTTTTCAGAATTTGTTTGTGTAGGGTTATAATTATTCTCATAATCCTCCCTTTCTCAGACAGTTAGCATGTTGCATTGCAGAGGTTGTCATTTTTCTGCAGACTTTGTGAACTCATAGTGGCACATGAACGCTTTAATCCACCTGCTATGACTTGTGGTTTGAGTGTCCTTCAAGTTCTCCAGTGCAGAAAGAAGACTACCTTCACCCTCTCCTCTTCAGAACAATTATTGGAGTCAATTGGAGAGGTGCACAGACTCTCTCAAGAAGCAGCTGCGAGCCTGCAACCAGGTCAGCCTGCTCTAAGAAAATATATGTGAGAAAGGTTGGGGCTAGCCTGTTAGCAACTGAACTTCAAAATACACAATTAAATCTACCAGAGCAGGTATCCAAGAAAAGGTTTCTTGGATTAAAAACAAACAAACAAACAAAAAACTAATGAAAAAAGCTACAGCATGTCACAAAACATACTTTAATGGTAGAGGAAACACTGACCGTATTCTCCATTTATTGCCAATAATGTTTACACATTCTGTATTTTATAGGATTGATGATAAAGACAATTATGATGTACTGACTCATTCAGTATATGGCTAACAAGTATGCTAGTTGGTTGGTAGCTAAAGTAGTAACAAAGGCTTCAGTCACAGTACAATGAATGTAATCGAGCACTGCATGCTGAAGATCTATGAGGAGATTGTGTGTGTTTTCCTCTGTATGGCCAGATCCGCTTCTGGCCATACAGTATAACAAGACACTTGTGATGAAGGTGTTAGCTGTGCAGTTCTTAATTAATGCAAAACACTAAACTGTATGTGAGATTGTAATCATTCAATAAAATGATTTTAAAAAAGGCTTCTTTGTGTATTAATGCTAATGCAAAGAGCATATAGTCGAACACATCACATGCAGTTTACCTCCAGCTCTTAAGGCAGAGCCCGAAGACCTGAGACAAACACAGAACTGCAGGTAAAAAGACTGAAAGGTCTCTAGGTAGTGAGGCTGGTCATGGGAGAGAAACTGTGCTTACAGAGGAGAGGAAATCATCCCTCCAGTCTTTATGGATGCTTCACATATACACACAAACGTATACATACACTACATCACACTGAACGGAGGAGGTTATGTTCCCTGTGGTCACATTCCCAGTCAGAGGAAGAGAGGAGTTTCCTCTAAAAAGCCAAACCTATGTGTAAATACTTTCAGCGTCTTAATATTTGTTTAACCCATTGAGACATTCAAAGTAAACGCAGTGGGTATAGTGTAGCTAATAAATGGGGAAAAAAAATCTTATTTGCTCATGCATACAATAGTTTCATCTACCTAATGTGCATATGTGCTACATAGTGTAGACTTACCGTATTTTTATTCTCTCAATAAAAGTTACAAAATGTGAGACAATGTTCCTTCAGTGTGGATTTAAGTTACAAGAATACTTAATACATAAAAGTGGGTTGTGCATTTTTAGGGAGTTGTGAGCTGTAACTATTTCTTAGTAAACTTATAACTTGCACATTATTTTTTCTCAGTTTATATATAGAAAAAAACCCTATACTTTAATCTTAATAACTGTACAGTCCTCTGTTTTTGTAACTATTGTCCATGATGTAAATATTTTTTTCTGTAAAAATTGTTTGTGTTTATGTTCTTTGTCCTGTTCTGTTTGTATATGTGCATTTCTTCTGCTGCTGTTACAACCAAATTTCCCATTTTGGGACAATTAAAGGATTATTCTATTCTATTCTATTCTATTCTATTCTATTCTATTCTATTCTACACAAAAACCCTGAAAATACACTCACAGCACACTTTATTTGCAATCAGAATGACTTAAATCTTTGTGGCATAGATTCAACAAAGAGCTGGAAACATTCCTCAAAGATTTTGGTCCATATTGGGAAGAGAGCGTCACACAGTTGCTGCACACTCGTCAGCTGCACATCCACAATATGAATCTCATTTCACCACATCCCAAAGGTGCTCTGTTAGACTGAGATCTGGCGACTGCGGAGGCCATTTGAGTACAGTGAGCTAACTGTCCTGTTCAAGAAACCTTAAACTTCGTGACATGGCAAGTTATGCTGGTAAAAGCAGGCATCACACGATGGGTACACTGTGGCCATAAAGGAATGGACACAGTTGATCAGCAGTTTCTAAAATAGACCAACCCGTCTGGAACCAACAAACATGCCACATTCAAAGTAACTTAAATAACCTTTCTTCTCTAATCTGACCTGATGAAGTTTAAATTTCAGCATGACCCTGTTCATGTGCCTAAATGCACTTAGCTGCTACCATATAATCAGATATTTGCAATAAAGAGCAATTGAACCAGTTTACTTCACAAAGTGGCCAGTGAGTGTAATTATTACTATTATTTTGAGGTTACAGTTGACAAATTTTTTTTAAACCTTTGTGTACAAATTAAATGAAGAAGACACGCTAGTATGGGTAACTCTGGAGACGGCAGGGCTGGCCATTCAGTTAAAACAAAGACAAGCGCTACTGACTCTTTCCTAGCACTTGGCAGGCAAACCCAATATTAATGTAACTTGTGAAAATCACTAGCAATAAAATTATTAGAAAATGATGAGAATGTCAGTAATTTTAGGTATGTGATATTTATATGCATCAAGAAGCTTTTGAAATACCTCAGCTATTAGTCTGTTGCACTTAAAGTGTCCTAAATTACAACGTTGCCTGTGTTTTCTATGAGGAGGGTACCAATCATCCAAAAACATATCTCACTACAAACACAGAGAAGAAAGAGAGGAAGAAGAGGGAAGGAGAGAAAGAGCGGCAGGGAGAGGAAGTGTATACATTCCAGACTAATCCTGATATGATATACCCATTGGTTACCAGGCAGGAAACAACTACATTATCATGAAGCACACACACATACAGTTACGCAGAGTTGGACAGTACTGATTATTTATGAGCTGGAGATTTAGCATTGTTTGTTAAAGGCTTGTGTGAAAGGATATTGGTACTTAAAAGTGCACACATGCATTTGTGCAAACTCTGGATATTTGTTGGTTAAATATAACCCTCGGAGTATGAAGCATTTAAAAGTATGAATGAGAATGAATGAGTGTGTGTGTGTTGCGGTGCTGGTTCAACACAGATCCTATACAGTATTTACTTTGGCACAATGAGAACAAAAATGGTGGTGTGTGCAGGAGAGAGAGACACTGAGATAATTCAACTTATTTCCCAACACAGTACTTTTTTTTAAATTCCATGTGCCATAAATCTGCCCAACTATAATAGACTTCCCACCCTGTACCCTCACAGACTCTGTCTCTCTCGGTTTCTCACACACAAACACACACACACCCTCTAATGTGTTAAGGATTACAGTGTAGTTTAAAGTAAAATACTCAACAGGACAAAACCCATCTCACCCTAAGCTTTCTGTGTTGAACAAGCTGACAAATTAAATCTTTTTAATTTTTTAAAGGTGTCGGTATTTGATGGAAACATCTGGTGAGAAAGTTGAGTTGATGACATATTTAATTCTAGACATTAGTTTGAAAAGGCAGTTACTTAAATTTGAATTGAATTGAACATAAAGTTTGGACTTGATGTCCTTTAAACATCAAAATTTATGTTACTTATGTGATAGCTTGTTTATTTTAATAAATGGATGTGGATAATAAATCCTGAAGTGAGCCCACACACTGAAGAGAAGGAGATGTGGTCCATTTCTCTCAGGGTTCCTACCTGCAGAGCTAACTGCAGCATTGCATTTCGATGGTCCTTAACAGACAAGAGACGTGTAGCCCACTTTATGCAGCGTGCATGTTTTCTCACTTTACTGTAAAGGTATATTTTCCCATTTTCTTCAGCTTCTCTTAGCCAGTACTTTCCATTAATATTAAATGCTATGATATGCTAAGCTTTTCAATTTTGAATGTATTTTAACCATCAGAGAATTGAACATACAGTCAATTTTTTTTTTTTTTAAAGAGGAAATAATGGGTGAAACCTTTCGATCCATGTCTCCTAAAATAATGTTAAAATAAAGTTAAACCAGTTTAATATGCAGCATTTTCTGCCTGATCCATCAAGTGTGACAGATTTCTGTTTCTCACAAAAATCTTAGGGAGGAGGTAAGTGTAGATAGATGGGCACAAAAGCCTCAGGAGTGTGACGCTAGGCCATGGTTCGAGTCCTACACAATACAGTAAAAGCTTACTTTTAATGCAGTTTTCCCCACTAGATTTAAAATAAATAGATACATTTTTTTTCTTCGTCAGTCATGTTCCAACACTCCATCCTTTTTTGGATCCTTTATTCAAAACATTTTGCCATTAACTGATGGCAAAATGTTGGATAGAATAGAATAGAATAGAATAGCCTTCTATTGTCATTGTACAATGAGCTGCTAGTAAATTTTCCAGAGATATAAGCTGCAAAGATCTTGATAAATTAACAGAAAAGGTATTATGCTTGCTATTAAACCTGTTGGCCGATAAAATATAAATGAGAATATAGCTTTTAGGAGGTTGTCATGGCTGTAAAGGCAGTATGGAGGATTTATTGACAGTGTGGGGTTTAACCTATTAAACCTGAATGGTAGAAGCTCTAAAAGTGCAAGTGTCTTGTTGATCCTGACTTTTGACCTTTGGCACAAATGAGGATGTTCACAGAAGGCTCCTAGCATTTACTCAGTTGTAACTGGTCAGATGCAGTGAGACAGAACTGAGGATGCATGAAGTGAATTATGAGAAAATGACCTCAGACACTTTCCACATTTCCTTTTTCTCATTTGTTTTATGTGGGGTGACATCACAGACTCGCCCTCTCTTATCAGTTCTTTATTTTCCACCTGCCTTTCACTTCATTTCTCTCTCACATTCATCTCATCTG